>NC_088684.1:101421498-101723998 GCF_028017835.1 Emys orbicularis
GAACCTTACAGTTGCAAGTCTAAATTTGTGTGTAAAATGTTGCTGCTTATGTTTTTGAGTGCCATAATATATGGATTTGCCTGTCCAAGCTCCATTTTAGACACTGAGGTACCTTGTACAGGTCAATGTTTTTGTGCACACACTGTAGTGATAAGTTTGAGGCCACTTTTGAAATTTAGCCTGAATCATTCCAAGAGCTTGATAATTTTCTCCAGATCGAGAGCTCAGGTATCTCACATCAGGTATATTTGGTTAGGGGATAAGGAAAAGGAGAGTGCTGCTACCATAAAATCATCCACAGAGCTGATGAGAGTAGGGGACAGAGGGAACAATTGTACTGGGGCCCTGAGCTCAGGGGAGCCCCCAAAACCTCTGTAACATCTGTGTAAATAAAGTGAAATTGGAGAGGGGTAGGACCCAAGCCAATGTGATATACCAGGGCCTCACATTTCTGTCGAGGGGTCAGCTCGCTGCTACTATGTGGAATCCCCTCTCTCGATGCTCCATGGGCTTGGAATTCCCATAGGGTTTTTGCCATGCTGGAGGGGGAGGGATAGGAGCTCTTGTTTGTGGCATTCTTCTCTCCATAGACAGTGGATATCCCAAAAAGTATCTCACTTATATTAATGCTATCAAAGCAACATGAATTCAGGCTCTGTACCTCTCCTGAATGGAATGTTTTGCACAGGTACTAATGTAGATGGCTACCAGGGGTAAAAGGAGCCAGAAAAGCAGCCTGGAGGGTCTGACCCCTCAGGACTGGGCTAGACTTCTCTGAATACTGTAGGTCTCAGTTGAGTTGGGAGACAGCACCCCTTCTAATCCTTTGAGGAGCCTAAATCCTCTTTCCATTGGGAGAATTTTAAGGAAACTCTGTTAGATTCCCCACATGCAGTGTCCTGACTCTTCTAATGCTTTCTCCTTGGCATTTCCGTGGGTGGGTACAATTTGGTTCCAAATTAGTAAAGTGACTAATTTGTTTTTAAAGCTATTTTATAATTGCACAGGATCTGTCCAAGGTTAAAGTTATTATTCCATCATGCCCTTCTCAATCGGTCTTATGGGATGAAACTGCCTAGTATGCTAGTACTTACTGTGTAAAAAGGCTACTGTGAAATGATAGATTGTTTTTATAGACAATGGGGCAAAATTTTAGCTGGAATAAAAATACTAAAAAATGAGCATTTACACACTTTTTACAAGTAGTGAGCCTGCCAAATCTCTCTCTAATTGTTCCGGAGGTTTGGAATGAAGAAATATCATTAAAGATGAACAATATGAGTTCTACTGCAATTTCTGTAGTAATCCCCAGACTTGTTTTCTTTATGTCATGAAAGTTTTAGAAACATAAACAGTACTGAATTGCCACTGGTACTGAATAATATGGCTTTTATTGTTGCCTGGGCTCTTCAATATAGTCAAAAAAATAATTTAATTCATTTTATTAAACATAAGGTTACTAAAGAAGACCATGATCAAGTCAGTTAAAATTTCTCACTATCCTTAATTTATTAGTAAATTCAATATATTTTATTTAAGCAGAATCATATATACAGTATATTAACTTTTCCAGGCAATCTTTACTCAGCACAGAAAGGCCAGATGTATGGGAATTGTAAAAAATCAGGATATGCATAAAAACTGTTCAAGTGCATAAAGCAGCCCCATCTGGAAGACATCTAACAGAAATGAAGTTGTACAAAACCATTCCATTGATAATAAAGCTAATTTTTATGGGTCTGACAAGTATGTAATTATGTTCAGTGGTGCTTTTCAGATTTTATCACAGTCAATAAACCGCAGTGGTAATTTCATTCCCATTTGACATATTTACATGGAAACATTTGATTGGAGGAATTAGTAACCCTGAAAGCCTTGATAGATATGTTTTAATGATCTGTGACCTCCGCAGTCCCTCATCTGTTTATTGTTGCAACAGGCGAGAAGTCGTTCCTGTGTGACCTTTGTGGCTTTGCCGGCGGGACACGTCATGCCCTCACTAAGCATCGGAGGCAGCACACAGGTCGGTAAAGCTGTCTTTACCCTTTGGTATATTCTCTATAGCAAGGGAGTATCATCCAGACTGGGGAATAAAGCAAGTCAAATAGCACATTACAGCACAAATAATATATTGGTTCATTGTTTGCTTTCTCTTTTTCATTTTTGTAAAATCTCTACGCCCAGGCTGTATATCAAATGCTATTAGCTATGAGTTTGAGTAATCTTCATTTCAATTTTAAAGCAAGATAAAATTGTAAAGATCAGGTGTCTTTTTTAAATTAATGCTAAGTACACTGACGACTTTTTTTTAAAGGCCCAAATAGATTACACACTGCCTGAAGCTTTTGCAAGAATCTGCCGGAGGGTCCCTGAGTGAAAATTAGAGATCATATTAAGATGAATCCATTATTTTGGACTGAGACATAGTTCAAAGCCAGTGTTGTTTCAGTTGCCCTTTTGCAATTTTAAGATGGTTTGTAATTAATAGATGCAACTTAAAGAGATACCACAAGGCTTGCATGTGAAGCAGGATTTCGCTTTCAAACTGGTAAAGCTTTCATACCACCTGGTTATAAAAATTTAATATCAGATAAAATTAAATTGGGTCTCTGCTTCAGAAGACTTAAAAAAAAGTATAAGTTTTAAACATTTATTAATACATTTTACCTTAATTGTGCTTTTTAGTAGTTCATTGTGTTTGATTATTTGAGTAGGTTTTGTTCAAACAGATGCAGAAGCATCACTGTTTAAACCACTGTAATTTTTATATTAGTGACTTGCATGAGGATAATATAATATCATCAAGAATAATAGTGTGTGGTTAAGTCACTATTGTCGAATGTACACTGGACAGAAATTGCTAACGAATGTATGGTTCTAATGGTTGCATTGTGAATTTTCCATGGATTTTGTATTGTGGCACTGTGTAGAATAATCCGATTCAGGACATTCACTGTCTTAGAGCAGAATTTCTCTGATAGCACTTACTCTGCTTTCCTGGAGATCCTGAAGCCTTATACTCACAGCCACGATGTCAGATTATTCAACCAAGTCTGGTTGGAGGGAAGTGCGATGTTCACACAAGGGTGGGGTTTTCAGAGATTGACTGCCAACATCATGAAGTAAATTTGTTATAAAGATGAATGTACAAGGCCAAGTTCTCACCTAGTCACAACTATTCATTTTCACTGAAGTCAATGGGGTTGTCATTTCTGGGAATTAACTTCTGTGATAGCAAAAAATTTACATATGTGAGAGGTACTGCCTCATTCATTTCCCACTTACTACAGGATGTTTATATATTTAAAGTATTTAAGATGATGCATTTAGAAAATTTTACACTGTATTCTATCAATGTGTCACTATGTCAGTGCATCTAAATTTTAGCAGGAGTGTAGTAACTGCTGTAGTTAAAGTCATGTGCTTCCATTCTAACTCCCGATTCTCATTTCCTGATAACTTTATAAAATGTTCTCTGATTGGGCTGGAATTTACCAAGCCTGATCTCTTCTTGAACATTATATATATTGTTTTTATATATAAAAATAGTATAAGCAGAAACAATTCAGTAATTTTAGAAGAGGAAAGCTGGGGGGGGGGAAACTGCATTACCATCCTTAACTTTGCCTCTTGTGTGAATGCAGATACTATTTCTCAAATAATGCAAGATAATAGCATACATATTTTTGCAACCTTTGCTACAGTTATGTAGTATCTTACAGTATTGTGTAATACTCTGTGTTTGTTGCACAGAGTTCATTAAATTCATTTATATGAAATATGTAACAGTACTTCAGTAATAGAGCTAGCATATAGACCACTTACAGACCAAATATACAGCTAAAGTTACCTTCATAGTTAGCTGCCTCATTTTCTTCATTATGCATTCTGCAAAATATGTAGTATCTGGGTGCTGATAAAAGTATTGATAGGCATAGAAAAGGTATTATATCGAGTTCCTAAGTTAATGAAGATATATCTGACCAGTATAATACTGAAAGTATTGTATATAAAGACTAACAGAAAATATTTTACAAATTCTACACATATTTATCCCGAGCTACAGAAAAAAGGTATGTCATTACATTATGTTTTTAGAGAAGTAGTATATGATCAAGAAACTAAAACATTAGTCCAGACCCTCAGAGGTTGTACATTTGTGTAGCTCTGTTGAAGTCAATGGACAAAGTTTAAGTCAATGGAGCTGCATCAGTTTAAGTCAGCTCAGGGTCTGGTCCTATAGACTAATGTATACACACAAGAGGAAGAGCTAGTGCTGCACATGCAACATAAACTTTTTAATGTATTGAGTTTTGAGTACTCAACCATGCAACCATAACCTTCTCTTAAGTTATTTGTAATAGATTTATTACATTATGATGGCTAAACACATTAGCCAAACTTTCCTACCATAGATGCCTAAAGGTAGGCACCTGAATCTGTCTTTAGGGAACTAAATAAAAATATCCTGATTTTCAGACATCTTGACCATTAGCAGCTTTCAGTGATTTCAGGGAGAGTTTTAGGTACTCAACTTCACTGAAAATCTGTGCCCTAATATATATTTAGATGCTTAAAGTTAGGTTGAAAATATTGGCCATTATAAACAGGTTTGCTCCCAGTGAAACACTTTTAATGCAATTTATTTGCTGGATGGCATCTGCCCTCCTCATGCCACCCTGGTGGAGACTTCCCTGCTATGATCTCAGGCATTTGAGGTTATAGATCATGAAGCTTGCATCCAGCAGGCATAAGTTTATATTTTATGTCAGGACTGGAGGCTCGTTATTACTTTGCTATTAACTTTATACTATACAGGACAGTATCTCAGAGACAGAAGGATCTATCTTTTTGGCATTTATCTGCCTCTGTGGCACAAACAATCGGAGATGATTCTTTAGCAGAAAAATTATCTGTGTCTTCTATTTGTTTCAAAGTAAAAAGGCACAATATGCCTTTTGTTGGTGTTCTTTTTACTTATGCAGGTTCCACAATATTCTTATCCATTGCACAGCTTTATCTCAGTGCTTAGCCACATGCACCACTCTTTGTATCTATATTTCTCTTGTGCATCCCTGTTGGACACCGTTTTCTCTGCACAGAGAATGCCCACGAAAATTACAATAAGGTTTGAAAGGGATTGGAATCAAATATGGTCTACATGGCTTAAATAATTCCCTGCTGTAATACAAAGTGTCTCAGAGGGTGATACAAAACATCTCCCTATCCAAGATTTATTTTGATCACCTGTCAGAGACCCTTGATTCAAGGGCAAAGGAGCAAATACTCACATGTAGTTGAGGTGTCTTGACCACTTTAATAAGCTTCGCGTTCTCCCAGCCTCCAGGCATAAGGTGTCTTGGCATCCAGGAGGAATGTTCAGAATATCTGACAGATACCTGACACAGAGGAGGACTGGTTCTCGGACCTGAGTGTGCCTTATCACTTAGCCCTTCATTCTCTTGCTTCTGATGCTTCTTATTCTATTCCTCCTCTTGGGAACAGAATTGGGCCAAACTGTGCACTTACACTGAGAAATACCTGGCTCTTCAAATAGTGCCATTTTCTTCACTGGAATTATTTGCAGAGGAAAGTACTACTCAACATGAATATAGGATTCTGGCCCTTTGTCACTCAGAGGACAAAACATCTTCCTCAGAAGTCAGTTTGGCAAACAGAGGATGCTACTGATCACAGAATTGTTTATATTTTTAAAATGAGAAAGAGAAGGGAATAAAAAAATATGTTCATGTTAAAGAGGAAAGAAATATAATTAATCTTAAGAGGTGGTAAATGTATGCTTTCCACTTTCACTAGCATGGTGCATTGCCACACACACCTGTTTGACATAGATATGCTCAGTTGCACAGTACCATGTGTGTTAGTACTTAGAGAGGGGAAAAATTCGACCCAGAAATGGTATCATTTTCTTACTAAAGAAGGATGCAACCTGTGATTTGTTGGTTGACATCTCTATTCTATGGTAAAAAAAAGTATCTAGTTAGTAAGTATACTGCTTCTCTGTACAGTATGGTCTTTGAATGTAGAATGGACTACGGCTTTCACTGACCTTGACTTAATAAGGGGATGTCTGGCGGTCCACTAAGAACTTTTCCAGCAGTTCTACAATGGATTAGCATACAAAGTTCTATAATGTGTTTCATCAGCTACATAAAAACTAATGGCCTCATTTTTTGGAAGTGCTGAGCACCCCCACTTCTGGCTAAAGGCAATGAGAACTACAGGTGCTCAGTATCTCTGAAGTTCAAGCCATAGTCTTTTCCATTATAAAGAGACCTTTTTAGAATGATGCCTCCATCCTTGTTGAACACTTATTGGTGCTTGTGGAACAAAGAAATACATTTTATGTGTTATCAGAAACTGGGTCAAAAAGCCAAGTCAGTGTCCTTAAACAGCTTTTGCTGGCTGACACAAAGCAGGACACTGATTTAGTGTGGTAAATACAGCCCACTTCACTGGGTTGCAGTAATGTCTATGAAGTAACGCTGCTGCTACTCCATGAGTTGGAGGGGAGGTTTCCAGCCCACCAATTGTCATGGATTCCCCCGAGCCAATGCTGTTTACTCACACTTTGTGCAGTTGAGAGAATCTATCCCCAAGGGAAACATGAAAGTGATATTACAACTTTTAGTGACAGACTGCGTATAAAATTAGTTTCCATTAGGGCTGTCAATTAAAAAAAATCACAATTAATCCCGAGATTAAAAAAAAATAGTCGCGATTAATTGCAGTTTTAATTACACTGTTAAACAATAAAAGAATACCAATTTCAATTTATTATAAATATTTTTGGATGTTTGTCTACATTTTCAAATATATTTATTTCAATTACAGCACAAAATACAAAGTGTACAGTGCTCACTTTATATTATTATTTTCATTAAAAATTTCACACTGTAAAAAGATAAACAAAAGAAATAGTTTTTCAATTTACCTCATAAAAGAACTGTAGTGCAATCTCTTTATCATGAAAGTGCAACTTACAAATGTAGATTTTTAAATTTTTTTACATAACTGCATTCTAAAACAAAACAATATAAAACTTTAGAGCTTACAAGTCAAAGCATGAAGGGGCATATGAATATTTAGCATATCTGGCATGTAAATACTTTGTAACACTGGCTACAACAGTGCCATGTGAATGCCTGTTCTCACTTTCAGGTGACATTGTAAAAAAGGAGTGGGCAGCATTATCTCCCATAAATGTAAACAAACTTGTTTGTCTTAGGGATTGGCTGAACAAGAAGTAGGACTGAGTGGACTATTTTTTTAATCTAGCTAATTTGTTTTGCGTTAATTGCATGCATTAACTGTGATTAATTGACAGCCCTGATTTCCATACGTTACGTTTGTAATTTCAGTAAAGTACACTACCGTAGTAGAGTAATTGGGGATGGCACACTTATTGTTTATGGCAGCTCCTGAACTTTCTGCAATGCCTAAGCAATTTGTGTCTTTGTTCAAATGTTTTCATGAATTTTTGAAGATGGTGACTTACACTTTTCACATAGATCACTGTTCATATGATCAGTTCCATTCGCTCATTTCAATCTTGTACTTCTCAAGACATTTATAGGTCAATGTAATAAAGAAACAAAATTTAATAATGTATGTATTTTATCCAGATGAGTGACTCACTTTGTGTTTCTATTTCTCATGTGAACTGCTCTTTGACTTTAATGTGCAGTTACATTACTTGGCATTGTCCGAATCAAATGTATAATGTAGCCTCTTCCCACACCCAAGCTAAAAAAAAAAAATGGAATTCTATGTAAAGTATAGCACAATAAGTGTTGTGCTGTTTCATTAAATGGTTATTAAGAAGGGGGGTGAAATTTTTGGATGGGTATGTGTTATTTTTCCTTTCCATTTAAGCCAGTAGAAGAGTGTGAAACTTAATTACAGCAGACTTTCAGTGTTAGATAAGGGTTGAAATCCAGGTGTCTTAAACTTTCTTATACTGTGGACCATATTTTACGAGAAGGATTGTCTCATGGCCTTTTTCCTCTCCCATTTATGAACACACAGACCATGCGTCCCCATCACAATCACAGTTTGCAGTCAAATAACAGCTCTGTTATTTGACTGCGATTTCTCTTATGGAAAAATGTGTTAGGAAAGTATGTATGAAATTTTTGGATATCTTTTATACAATAAGGGATGATTCTTGTTTTCTCAGTTCTTCGTATGTAACAGTGAGCATCTACTAGAGGCAAATAGGCTGTCTCTGTTTCAAGCTGTTTTTTCAGGCCTTTGGGCTCCTCTTCACAGTGAAAAGCCTGATCAACTGTAGAAGTAGCTGGAAATTAGGAGGAGTAGCCAGCAGACCATAGTTTGGGTTTTCCACTTGTTTCAAACATGATAATTTGATAAACAGAACTTTAAAATATATGGTATATAGTAATTATTTAGGGCTCTGTTTGCACCGCTGAGCCCTCCACAGGAGACATCTAGGACAAAAAAATAGGACTTTCTGTAGAGATGATAGGGATGAGACCTTTTCCACCCTGTTAACACTATGTATGTGTTGTTAAAGACGCTTCCATAATAGCATTTAAAAATTTTGAAGTTCATTCACATCAAAACTGGATCAGCAACAGCATACTCCCATGCCCATAAGTACTGTGTGTAGTCTGTAAACAAAAAATAATTTAAGCATTCTTAATAATCATGCCCTCACTATTTATTATTATTGTATTATTTTAGTAATTATTACAATGCTTATCTATTATCATAAATTTACAATGCAGTTTATGAGTGCAGAAAGGTATGTTCTGCATCCCAAAATGCTTACAGTCAAAAGAGACACAGTATGAAGAACAACACGTATTTAGGAAAGGGAGCATTTAAATGTTGTTTGTGAACAGAAGATGATAGGAGAGAGAACACTTAGAGAATAAGAAGAAGGGGACTATTTTAGACGTAAGCTGAGAGTGGGAGAAAGACATGGAGTAGACGATGAAAGGATTAGGAAGAGTGTAAGGAGTGGGAGGAGGAAATGAAAGCTGAGATTTAGGTGGGACAAGATCACATATAGAGGCTTGAAGATTAAGCCAATCAAGAAACGTAAGGAGAACTGACAGAGTTGCAGGATAGGAAGAGAATTTTGAATAGAGTGAAATGAGGAGAGCTGAGCAGTGCGGAAAACCAGAGAGAAGGTTATTATAGGTGAGGTTGGTAGCACTGCCTATTATTAAGGCTGCCTGACACTTCCCCTTATAAGACCCTGTTTTCATTTACTTATAAATTTGCCAAACTTTAATCATTTATGCTGAAGTTTTCCATGCTGAGTGTCTTAAATGGCTAACTGATACTCAGTTTAGAAGTAGTTTGGACTCTGGCTACCTGAAAAACTCATCTCTTTTCCTGCGTGACACATTGACAGTTGTGATTAGACAAAGTACTGGAGCTTACAGGCCTTTGGTTTAAGCAAGAGAGGGCTAACAGAGATGTGTTCTTCTGACTTTCTCCCTTGATTAGATAGACCCTGTGTTTGATCACCTTTCAGGCTTTCCTGGGCAATCATCTCATTTCTCAGGCTTTTCTGGAGGTTGTAGTTATTAAAGCTAGAGGTGAGGAAGAGGAGAGTAGTTTCTTTGCATGGGGTGGGAAGTATTCTGAGTATATTGACCTTTTCAGTCTCCAAATGTGTAGCCAAAACAAAAACCTTTCCCAAATTTCCCCTCACTATTTTAAAGCTAAAATTCTGTAAAACTTTCTAGTGGTCCTAGCAATGACAAAGAATGGTAAACTTTTTCTAAGGTTTAAGGGGCAAACCTCACATCATCAAAATTCCCTCCTGCCTGAACAGTCTGAACAGCAGTATTTCGGATACAAAGTGATAAACCCATCCTCCATTGTAACTGCACTTATAGCAGAGTGCTGGGTACTCCCTGTTGCACATCATTCTGCGCCATTTCTGCAGCAAATTGGAAACTGAGTCTACCAGAGATGTATAAGGATTATAACTGAAAACTCTAGTTGTGACTTCCATGAATTTCAGGGGGTTGCTTAAATTTGCCATAAAATCCAGTGCTGCTTGTAGGAGGGCACACCTTCGCTCCTGTCTTCTTGCCACAGACTCCAATAGTTGTGCATTCACAGAGCCATTTATTTGAGTTCCCTTCACCATCACCACTACAGTACCTGTGCAAGAGTCTATTTACAACATCCCCTGTGCTTCCATCCCCCTTCTCAAAACCTGACAGGAGCAGAGGTCTCCCTTCACTGAGGCCTCTGTGAGACTGGGCTCAGCAAGCCCTGTTCCTCTTTCTCCCCTGACACGTCCTTCCTTTGTTTCTTTGTCCGTCTGGACTGATTGGCCAGGCCAATTAGCTAATTACCTCAGTTGGCTTTCTCCAGGGGAACTAACTGGTGTCTGAGTGGTCAGAATGCAGGCTTACCTGTTCATTCCCTGCTCTCCAAGGGCTCCAAAATGACCAGCAGCTATGTTATCTCCATCCAAGGAGTTTTCCTTGAGACCTCTACCAGCTGCCGGTCTTCTACCTGGACCGTCTCCAGACCTAGAAGCTCGTTTCGGCGACCAGGTCTGTGGCTGCTGCCAAGGGGGCAGATCTCCTCAGGGAGCCCCTGCCATACAACCCCCAGCTTGGTGTGCAGAGTCCCCCACGGTGCACCGGAAGTTGGTCCTGGCAGGCATCACCAGAATCAGAGACCTCCTGGACTACAGCCAGAGGGAGTGGGTGGATCCCCTGGTGCTCAGCCAGCTCATGAGACTCTCCACCCCTCCTACTTCCCAGCATGTACTCCAGGAAGTGCGGGCAGCCTTATCGCCCGCCTCTCAGGCTTTCCTTGAGCGGGTCCTGTGGGAGGGTACTCCCCACTCACCCCTGGCCATCTGAACCTTGTTATTGGGACCCCTGCCCCGTGAGCCACCCCAGCCCCCTCCCTTCTGCAACCCGAGCTGGCTGTGCAATCTGCAGCCAGTTCATTTCCGAACCACACCCAGGACATCTATACAAGTTTGTGCTCCATACCTTTCACTTCCTCACCCTCGTGTCCTGTCCCGATGCCAAGTGGCAGGCCCTCCTACCATCTGTGGAGGGTGAGGAACCCCGGTGGGCCAGCCTGTATTCCACCTTGGCCCCCCCGGCCTGCCCAGGATGTTAGTTGGTGGCTCCTTCATGCAGCTGTGAGCACAGGTGTGTACCTGGCGCGGTTCACCCCTTCCCCAATAGCTGCCCCTTCTGTAGGATGAGGGAGACCTTGGCGAACATCTATCTCAAGTGTTCCAGGTTGCATCCCCTTTTCAGGCTCCGCCAGAACCTTCTCCCCAGGGTCTGGCCGCACTTTCCCCTGCATCTCCTGATTTAGTCACACCCTATCCATGGCCCCACAAAGTCATGAGACCTCCTCGTCAACCTCCTCCTGGCACTAGTCAAAGTGTCCATCTGTAAAACCAGGAGGAGGATGCTGGATGGGGAGGTGCTCTACGACTGTGGGACCATTTCTGTTCCTCCCTACGATCACGCATCCAGGCAAAGTTCCTCTAGGCTGTGTCCACTGGCTCCCTACACACCTTTGAGGAGCAGTGGCACAGTCCAGCGTTGTCTGCTTGGTGTCTCCTTCCAGTTCCTTGTTTGTGGCCCTCTGACCTCACTCCTGTTCCTGTTTTTTTTTTTTTTATTAGTTGTCCCCCGAAATTATTTGAGTCCTGGGTTTATTCACTCTTCCCCCTAATCTGCTTGCGCCCGCCCACCCCCAGGAACTCGGTAGGTGTTCATTCCCTGTATTCTGCCACAGCAAACAGGGAATTGTGCTGCAAAGTTTAGAGCTGTTGCGGAGGTATGAAGGACAGATATGAAATGGAGTAAGCAGTATGGAGATAGTGGAAACTGACCTGGAGGTGTGTGAGAACGGGCATAGGCACTTGAGGGAAGCACGGATTGGGAGTGGGAATATTAGATATCAGGAGGAGAGTGGAAGCAGTTGTGGGGAGATGGATGAGGAAGGGACCAGGCAGTTAGGAGGGAAAGTTATTGAAGAAGCAGCAGAAGCAGTTGGAGCAAGCATGGGGGGAATGGTTGGGAGGGAGCAGCAGTACTTCTTCCTTGGCCCGGGCTGTGGAAAAAGCAATTTGGGCTTCTTTTTGTCTCCCTATCACTTTAGCATGGGATGTTCTGGTTTTGGTTGAGACAAGCTTATCTATCAAGTGAACCAAAAAGTTTTCTTATTGACTTGGTTTCATACATAAATATTTTTCCCCTTGGTGCAGCCTCTAAGAGCTACTGAGAATGTTAGGCAGTCAGTTTTCCCCAGTTCATTTGGCCTTTTGTTTTGTGTTGCTGTGATATATTTTCTGTCAAGTGAAATTTACACATACTCTGTCTGACAGGGACACTTAGCCACAAGGATTTCCTAAGGAGAAACTTCCTCATGCGGTGGGTGAGGATTATTCATTTTTCTTTTGGTCATGATGGAATTTCCAAACTCTACTAGCTACAGTGGAACATCACTGATCTGTCAGCCTCACTGGCTCTGCCTCAGCATAGCAGCAGAACTTTCCTGATATGTGTTGAAATGGACTGCAAACCAGAAAATCATTTTCAGTGCAGATTTGCTGGTTTCCAGTTTACAAAGGTGCAGTTTAATAAGGTTCAAATGTATATTAAATGAAAACTGCTAAAAGGAAGGAAGGAAGACCCTTCTCTATAATACTTGAGCTGTGTTACTTAGGTTTCAGAAATATTACTATCTTCTTTAATCCTCTAAGAGAAAACAAACGAGGAGTTGGCACAGGATTTTCACTTCAAGAACACAAAACAAAAGAATATTCAGTTCGAAATAGTGCTAAGTATCCCAGAGAGTTTAATTGGAAAAGAAGCCACTGTCAGTCAAACAGTTGGAAGAATCACTTTCTTCAGAGAAGAAGAGATTGGGTATCTGTCAGGAAAGTCTCGTTTGGAGCAGGAAAGGCATATTTGCCAGCTGTCCCAATCTGTCCGGCACAATCCTGGGTTTCCCTCACTCCCCTGGCCAGGGAACAGGAGCTGAAAAATTGTAGCTGAAATTCTCTCCAATAGCTACTAGTAGCAATTGTTCTAAGTCTTGAAGCTACCTCTCCTTTGCCTGCTTTTCCCCAGTCCCCATGCAGGTTTCCCATCTTCTTTCTCTAAAGCGGTCTTTCAGAGCCTAAGAAGCCTACAGTCTGGGCTTCTCCTGGTTTGTTAGAAATATGAGGATTAATCCCATCTTTCATTTGGGAAATATATGTGGGCCTGGTATGACCGTCTATTATTAATATTGTCTAACACTTCCCATTTTAAGACCCTGTTTTCAGATGCTTATAACTTTGCCAAACCTCAACTGTTTGGGTTGAAATTTTCCATGCCAGGTGTCTGCCTCAGGCTAGTTTTTTAAGATTGCAGCCAAAACAGTTTAGTTGTTTCTGAGAATGAGGCTAGGAAAAAAATATGTTGCTTTGTCCACATTAAAAAAATTCTGGCATCCTTTAGTGTGAACATTTTTTGCACTCCCTGCTTTGGAGCAGGCACTTGATATTTGGCAGAAGGTGGCCTTTATGTTAGGGGATGTTCCTCTCGCTATCCCAATGAAAATCTGACCAAATTTGGCCAAGTTATAAACCTTAGAAAAAATTGCCATTTGCACATGCTCAGTAGAGACTTCTTAGATTTTAGTAATGAAATTCCCCCAAAGATTCCATCCACACTGGGCATGCTCCAGCCTGGAGCTGAGCAGGACTTTCTCTGCAATTGAAGGCCTGGGCTGCTGCAGGCTGTGCCAGGTACGGTTGGAACTGAGAGCAGGGAGCCTGTTTCTTCTGTGCTCTTAGTGACTCCCCCACCCCCGACTGGGCCCAGGCAGTAGGAAGGGAGAAGCTACTTGATATGAATTCAGAAAGGACAAGAGCCCGATCTGCTGGATGTGGGGTAAGCAGGCAACCAGGGAGTAGGACTGGGACAAGGAGCCTTCTGGGGGAGATTGGGATTGCAGGCTGGTGGTGTGGGGAGAGGGAAACTGGGTCTGGGAGGTGGGGTAAGAGGGAGACTGCACCTGGCTTGGAAGCAGTTTGGGTCTGAGTACCTGTGGGGTGGGGGGAACGAGGTGAGGGAGGACGGGAGACATATCTGAAGAGGAGTGTTGGTGTGGGAGGGGAACTGGAAGAAGCAGGGCATAGAGACTGAGATATGGAGCCAGTGGGAGAGGAGACTTTGATTGGATGGAGAGCCTGGGGAGGGAGATTGGAACTGGAAGCCCGCAGGGACAGGCAATGTGGGTGGGAGGGCAATTGGAGGTTGGGGGAAGGGGAAACACATTGGCTGGGACTGGCTGGGCAAGGGGATGGGGGAAGGGAGGAGAAAGAGAGAGACTGGGAGTCTGGGTGTAAATTGGGACCAGGACAGTGATCCTGGGTGGGAGAGACTAAAACTGCCTGGGCAAGAAACTGCCTGGTGGAAAGTGAAACTGACAAAAACTTTCCAGAAGAGGTGGTGGGGCTGAGTGCCATGACTCTGCCTCAGTAGCTTCCAGCCTACTCCCCCAACTGCAGGGCCGGAGATACGGGACATCCCTACTCTCTGTCGCTGTGACCCCAGAGGTGGGGATGCTGAGCACCCTGGCTCTCCGCCTCTCCAGCCAGGCTGGAAGTCTCTTGTCTTTTTCACTTGCTGCCTGAAATTGACCAGCACCTTCTGGCCAAGCAGCCAGGAAGCTGAAAAACTCTGTTTTGATTCTCCCAAAACAATTTTTTCTCCAGAACCCTCATCCTGCTAAAGAAAATTTTATTTTTTGCCTTTTCATCATGGTTTGTGACAAAAAACAATTCAAAAAAGCAAAATTTTTCACAAGGAGGGATTTACGTTTTCCAGCCTGCTCTAGCTCCAGGTGTATTATGAAAGAGGCAGAGGATTACACAAAGAGAAAGAATGGTCTCATTATTAAGACAGTCAAATGCTACCCTGGAGAATTGGTTTCTATCTCTGACAGTGCCACAGAGTTCCTTTGTGATGCTGGGCAAGTCACTTAAACCCAGCTTTTCAGAGATGCTTACTAATTGCGTATTCCTCATTTTATAGGTGTTCAGTTTCAGACTCTGATTAGCAGAAGTCACAGCTGCATCTGAAGTCAGTGGGAATTAAATTGCTGTATAATGCTAAGTACTCTGAAAAAAAATCAGGTCTTAATTGTCTCAACTTGGGCACCCAAAATTAGTGGAAACTTTTTACTTTAGTCTCTCTGTGCCTCAGTTCCCCATCCAAATGGAATTAAAACCCCCAACCCCTTGTTTCACAGAGGTTTTGTGAAGATAATTGATATTTGTGAAGCACTCACTATAATGATGAGCACCACAGAAAAGCCCGCAAGGAAATTAATCAATCTGTCTTCAGAGTTTGAATAGTGTGCAGTAAATACGATCTAGGGGCCCACATTGAACAACCAGAATAAAACAAAATATTGAATACCTGCTCATTAAGAGAGCACTGCTATTCTGTACAGTATATGAGGCTGGGGTCCTATGGAAATAATGGCATGTGATCATGAATTTAAAGACTTCCATAATGCATGCACATTAATTCTGCAACATTAATGCAACGTTAATTCTGGCAGTTCCTAACTTTTGAATGCTTGACCATTCCACCTTAATAATGTTATTTTAAAATAGTGATTTTGTGTGTGTTATGTTTTTTATTCTTTGTTTTGAGAAGGAATCCTTAAAAATGAAGAACAATGTGAACTGATCCCTAGACTTGAAAATTCACTACTGATTTTTCCTAACCGTGGCTGTAGGTCCGTCAGTGTTCAAGTGCCTCCCAAATTGGTTCACAACTGTGGTGCGCAGAGCTGCTTAGGCTGCTGCTGATAACTGCGCTAAGGCTGCCTCAAGATCTCTTCAAGTCAGCTGCTAGCATCTTAGCAGCCAGTGTGACCTCTGCCCACTAAGAGAAACTGGGTAGCATGGACTAGTCTTGTGGTTGAAGCAAACGATGGAAAACTAGAGAATCCCATGCTCTGGCACTGACTCCAATGACTGAGTGACTTAACTTTTCTTAGTTAGTCCAGCTATAAAATGAGGCTGATAATTTTGCTATTCTTTTCCTTGTCTCCTTTGCTCCCAATACTTCTGTTAGTCTTAAAGGTGCCACAGGACCCTCTGTTGCTTTTTACAGATTCAGACTAACACGGCTACCCCTCTGATACTTGTCTCCTTTGGTTCCCCATCCCTTCTTATCTCTCTTTTTCATGATGGAAGTTGCATTGATGAGTCCGATAAAGCAGCGCTATACTGACTCCCTTGTTAGTAGTGCGCTTTCAGGAAGGAGGAAGAAGGGCTTCACATCTGAGCCCAGTGCAGTACTTCCTCCTCCCTGGCAGGCAGGCTGCTCTAGTGCCACATGAGGAAGCAACCAGCAAGTAAGGTAGATAACTTGTAATGAGAGTTACTGCAGGAGTATTTTGTAATTAAGAAGAGGTTTGTTATATTTGAAACTGCAGATTGTATTTGCTCTTGTGCTGCATATGAACTGAAAATCTGGCTCAGGGAGTTTTCTATCTGTTAAAATGATTAATGCCTGTATTTTCTTGTCCTCTTTCAGGAGAGAAACCATTCAGATGTGATGAGTGTAATTTCGCTTCCACAACACAGTCACATCTGACACGACATAAGCGTGTCCATACTGGTGAAAAACCCTACAGATGTCCCTGGTGTGACTACAGGTAACAAGTCATTAATAATAAAGTGATGAAAGAAGTTAAGGTGATCTTATGAAGTTCATTTGAAGTCACCAGTGAAAATATATTGCCATTAAAATTCCATCAGTTCAGCAGTAATCGCATATTAAATTAGGAGGTAACTTAAAAATTAGTCTCATAGTATTGAGATATTATTTTAGAAAGAAAAACAAATGATGGGAAACTTGTTAGTGGTAACACTATAATGCTAATACAGAATGTTGGTTTCACAGCTGCTCTGGTGTTTATTAGAATTCTCCATGGTGAGACTACTTATCTGCATTGCCTTTTCAAATCAACTCTGCTTTTGAAAATTTTCTCGGTTGAGTTGCAGCCATTCCACCAAGAAAGAAAAGCTACCCCAAAAGGCTTAGCAGCCTGAGCACTCATCAAACACATATTAAAAGTGGAAGCAACTGGAGTTAGTTAAAGTTAAAGTTTCTGCTACTGTTTTTCCTTCTTGCCAGGCTAGTTGATCGGGCAAGGTTGGAAGAATAGCATTCTGCGTGGCAAAGTCGCATAAGATACTGCCCTAAAAGCCATCCTGTTTTGACAATATCATGGCTGCATTGTTAAGCATGCAAAAGTCAAGAAAAGAGATAAATTAAGGTTATTTGTGCAAGCTTAACTTGACCGCATAAGCCTTATATACATTACAATGCAGTTCTTAATTAAATGGTCATATACTATTTTTCAAATGCAGTGTAATATATGCTTTCTCTTTGATTGTATTTTTGGATTTTTGACATCTTATAGCATTGTGTACTATTCTGTGTATGCTATACAAAGAGTGCACGAAAATCATTCACATGCAGCTTACGAGAATTAACTTACAAAGTTTTAGAAATGGATAGTATATTTGGGAAAGGGTATGTGATCATGTCATTAAAAGTTATCTCAGTGCATATACACAAGAGGAACGTTAAACTTGTGAGTGCAATTCTGCAGCATTTCTTGACTTGTGAGCGCTAAGCATACAACCATAATGTTCTTTTAACATAGCTTTTTTTAATGGCATTTCCTAGTGTTTAAAAAAGAAAAAATATAATAAAGGTTAGACACTTCCAGAGTGCCCTGTCCCACGCAGCATGAAGTAGATACTAGGAAGCTCCTGTACTGCATGCATTAGGAGCTATACAGTTTCTGCCTTACAAGTGCAAACTGAGGGCACCATTGAAGGAAATTGGAGTCTTTCCAATGACTTCAATGAGCTTTGGATCAGGCAGTGAAGCCAGGATTTGTGTTGGGCTCTACATCACTGAATGTTCACCTTTAAAGAGGCACATAGAAGGTGAGGACTTACAAGGATTGCAGTGAATATGGCAAGATGTAAAGACTCCTGAGGAATGCTGTCCCATTCCCAATGCACCTTAAAAGGGGCCTCATCTTGCAAACCTTCACTCTCATGAGTAGTCCCTACTCAGAGGAGTAGGCCTCAACTAGGAAATAAGAGAAACGTTTTGGTGATCTAATGAGACTCATTTGAAATCACCAGTGAATGGGAGTGCTTCTCGTTGCTCATGTAAGAGTTTGTGGGATTGGGCCCTGGGTGCACAGTGAACGAATGGACAGCTCCTCTAGAGCTTTACCTTTTTCACTGCTCATGACACAAAATGCATATCTTACATATTGATTGCAGTGTTGTTGTAGCTGTGTTGAGCCTAGACAAGTTGGATGAGGTAACATCTTTTATTGGATCAACTTCTGTTGGTAAAAGAAACAAGTTTTCAAGCTACACAGACCTCTACTTCAGGTTTGGGAAAGGTGCCATGGTGTCTTAAATATTGTGTCCGATAAGATGTGTAGTGAATGAGGCTAAACTGCTGGCCAGGGACAATTTTCCAAATACTCTAGAGATCTCAGGACATAGAAGGTTTTTATAAGTATTCTAGTGTGTTTGTAGTTATTTTCTTAGAGAAGAGACAGAACAAAGAAAATAACCTAAAATTCATCAGAGTGCATAGAAAACCCTCTGGCAGCCCCCACTTCCTTGTTTATTTGGAAATAATTGTCCCATGACTATAGTATCTCAGAGCTCCTCTGTCACGGCTCCCTTCTGGGCCAAGGTGACCAACTCCTTGTCCAGCAGGAGATTCCTTATGAGAAATTAGAGCTGTTGCTGCTGCAGTTGAGAGGCAGAGAGGCACCCTGCAAAGCTGCTAAGGAGCCAGGAGTGGGACCGCTGTGCCTAGAGTTCAGCATCTCTATATCTGCCTGCCAGCTTCCACAGTCCTGGGATAATAGCCAAGGTTGTTGGCAGCTATGTTTTCCCCACTCCATCTTCCTCTTTCCTTTCCTTTCCTTTTTTTTTTTTAAAAGTGGCTAACATATTGCCCTCCTCTTCGTTCTCTCACTCCTGTGCTGGGACTCAACATGTGGTGCTCTTCAATTGTAAACCAACACCTCAGCATGTGTTATTGTAGGCGCCACCCTTTGGAAGAACATGAAATTGAGGCTGTAACTATTTGTAGGCATTAGAGAACTTTTTGCAGTTGTAAACATGTTAACCTTCATGTGTTCTGCTCAAACTCTCATGTTGGTAATTGTATCCTACCAGTCTACTCTAAGTTCCCCCAGAACAAGTGGTTAGGTCGTTGCTGGACTACCTTAAATACTATTTTGTGGTAACTCTTGGCAAATGCAGACTTTTTAATTGTAATCACTTTCATTTCAATGAGAGGAGTATTCTTTAGTTTGTGTGTAGAAATACAGTAGTGTTGCTTGCACTCTTTTACATCTGCTTTCAGAGGTGAATTACATGATCTCTGCATGCATTCCATAAGAGACAAGCTGGGTGAGTTAATATCTTTTATTGGACCAACTTCTGCTGGTGAAAGACACCAGGTTTTAAGCTCAACAGAGCTCATCTTCTGTAAGGCAGTTTGAGAAGCTTTAGGATGAAAGGATGCTAATAAAAGAATAAATATGAATTTAGAAACTGTTGTGATTAAAATGTGGATTGTTTTGCAACTGTATAAGCACATATCGCTTGTCTTTTTTATTAGCAACAGAGACTAAAGTGGAATAGACTATAAGACATCTAGGGGAAAAGATTGGTTTGGGCTGGATAGAATAGAAAGGAGAAAATATTCTCAATAACTCACAGTCAGCAGGGAAATTCCATCCTTAACTAGGGAAAGGCTTGAATGACTGTGGTGTGCCCAAGTGAATAATAAACTACTTTCAGAATTTTATCACACAAATTATATAATTCGTAATGAAATCTATATTCCCAAAAAGAAAACAAGTGTTGCATTGGATTGTATATACTTGATTGATTTGTTTATATAAGCTATGTTTATGACTGTAGCTCCAAAATTGTGCAGTATGTTATATTACATTTGGAGTCATTGGCATTTTGACCTTGTGATATTTACTTTTAGATTTCTAAATTCATAATGCAAAAATACATTACCTCAGTGGCAAAGAAATTATCTTCTAATTTTATGTATCTGGCAATAGTGTGAATAATTATTATTTATGAAATAAGAAAAAATCTTAAAATATGAACAATTCTCCTTTGGATGTGTTTCAAAAAAGAGATATAATTGGTCTTTTCAGCCTGGATATATTTTTCAAGTTTGAACTATTAATTTAGCCAATGACTCCTTCAGTCTATTTAAATGTAAATATATATGCTTTTCTCTGCATTTATGATCTCAAATCACAATATGTCTTTTCCATTATTAAATCAATATACTCCATTATACAAAAAAGTTATTCATTCTTAATTAATGTTCACCATAATTTTATAGTACAGAATTGGTCTCATAGGGCCCTTTTCCTCTATTACTTCTGCAATCGTTATCCTAGATTTTTATGTCATTTAAGAGAGAAGTGTTATGTGGCTAAACTTTTTTAATTGTATGACATTGGAGTTCTACTGACAAAAATATTATTTGCATTTTCTATGTGGCACAGTGAAAAATAAGGAGTCCTGGAACTTGCTGAAACGGGTCTATGTCCGTAAACTTTGAATAGTGTGGATTTTATTTCCTAAGGCCAAACTTTTCAAACCTGTCTGCGTAAAGTAAGGCCCCATATTTAGGCACCTAAATATTAATGGCCTGATTTTCAGAAGTGCTGGGATCCCACAAATCCCAGTAAAATCAATGGGAGCTGCAGGTGCTCAGCATTTTTGAAAATCAAGCCACTTTTATGCCTAAATGTAGATTTGGGAGCCTACTTGTGGTTATCCAGATTTGAACCAGTTGGCTTAAGTCTGAGCCCATTAGAACTTACTGTTTCATATAACTATCACCATTTCTTAGACATATAATAATATCCATTCACTGTAGAAGCACATGTACATCTTAGTGCAAAATAGATTTATGTTAATTTGTCATTGATCATATAAGGCCTGATCCTGCTTTTCTAGCACACCATTGAAGTCTATGGGAATTTAGAGTGCATGAGAAATGTAGGATTAGTCTTATGATGTGTTTACCACACATTGCCATAACTTACTGTGACCATGAGATCTCATGACAGGTTTAACATTAACTTACTGTATGTCACCACTGTTCTTTAATTAAAGAAAATGACATGTATTCCTCTGGGGCCCCACTGAACAGTTTACAATCCACTCTTCATTTTACACACAGTACTCAGGAAAAAATGGAAGGCAGCATGCAGAGGGTTGACAAAATGTTCTATGGTAATAGATAAGAGACTTTTTACAAGCTTTACAAAATAAACAGCCAGACCAGCAAAACACCATTAATTCCATAAATGCACCTTTCTGAAAAATACATCACTTGTGAAGGATGTCTTACAAGACTCAGGATAAATAGCATGCATATTTAATATAATTATGTAAACTAAAATAAATATTTTACATTTATTATGCATAATAAAATAATTAGACAACACTCCGTAAGGGATTAGTGCATCTGAAATTCCAACTGCAGAAGGATTCATTGTGTAGTTTCAGCAGCAACAACATCCTGAGTTAGGGCGAGTGACTCCATAGGGGCTACTTTTCTTTTCTTTTCTTTTTTTTTTTTTTTGGACAGCATCCCTAGGGAGTTTCCATTTCCTTTTGACTTATTGTCTATGTTCATATGTTGTAAAATAAGGACTTCTTAACACACTCCAGGATTTGCACCCAAGTCATAAAAATGTGCAAAGTAAGTGTTTTACTTTTACATGTACTATAGTTGCCTTTAATAACCTTTTGGCCACCTTGATACTATTACCTCAACATTTGCTGTACACCTTGGCTATAATAAGAATAGCAAAGGACTATCGCAAATTCTGAGAAAACAGTATTTAGTTATCTAAGGCCAAAATGGAAAGTGTGTAAGGCTGATCTCTAGAATGAAATGGTAGAATGCAGTGGTTGTGATTAAAAATTCACCATTTACATACAGTTAGTCCATGGTGATATTTAAGATGCCATGCTGTTTCCCTGTACTTATAGCAGGAAACACCTGTGTGATACCACCATGGCTAGCTGTAGGTTGATGTTGACTTTAAATGACAACTACTCTACGTGTTAGGCAAAACCACACATTTCCATATTAAAAGGGCGGCGTAGGGCAAACTGTACCTATTCTGGTAGCGGTAAGAAGATATGTACATAATAGACCAATTGTGGCCTTCAGCAAGATATGGAGAGCCTTCAGCTCCCACTGAAGGCACTAGGAGGAGCTGAGTGTGCTCAGAATCTTGTAGGAACAGGCTTATAAAGAACAGCTGCAAATAGAAGCTTTAGAGGGAAATTCTGCAAGTATGTGCTCCTGGGTCCCAGACACAGGCGTCTCAAAACAGTTTCTAAGCCCTTAGTGTTTAATAAATTTTCAGATAAAATGCTCAGTAACATTTATTCTAATCTGAATTATAAGAATAAAATATTGTACAACATCTAGATTTTAAAAATAATGTTTGCATAACATTTAAGCATAACCCAAAAATGTAATGTAAGTTATTCTAATGAATGCATAGGTACCATTTAAAATAATGGTGAATATGGTTTCTTCTTTAATACTATTGCTAGACATGTACATGTGTTTGTGTTTACTTAAACTATTGCTGATATTTCATACGTTGACTTAGAATAAAAATGTTAAACATGACACGCCAAACTACTGATAGGCTATCACGCTAACTGGTAGACTTGACTTCAGAAGTAAATTTTAGAGCCTATGAGCTAGTGGAATCTGAGTGTGTTAAAGTAAAGGTGCACTTAGAATGTGTCTCCACTACCCTGCATTTTGGACTATGAGGATGTGAATAGCAGCATCAACCAAAGTGCTGCACTGTAACTCCCCACTGTGGACTGGGGGTGTGAAATAAAAGGTTTCTAGTTTGCATAATATAGACCTCTTCTAAAAGGATACTACACTGTATGGTTATCCCACTGTGCAACTTGCCATTGTTCGGAGCACTGTCTTTTAGTAAATTTTGACAATGCAGGGTGGAGCATAAATACATCACACAGGGGTGACTGGGAGCAAAGGGTCAGATTCCCATCATGCAAGCTTCTCCATTCCATAATGCCATCCATGCTCCATAATTTTCCTGTCTTTTAAAAAAAATCCTGCAAAACTGTTCGCTACTTCCTGCTGTCCATCTCAGACAGAAGCATGGAACCCACACAGGTCTGCACTATAGTCATGAACGTTGCAAACAAAGGACAAACAACTCTCCGGTATTTGCAGAGCCACAGAACAAACCACGACAATGAGGGACGTGAGGATTTCATAGAGGAGAGATTGTGAAAACCAATTCAAGTTAGTTGGTAATGTTCATGGAGCAGCTGCAGATGGTGAAGCACTGTTTTGGGGACTGAGAATGAGCAGTGATTGGTGGGATGGCATAGTAATTCAGTTTTGTGACTATGAATAGCAGTTGCAGAACTTTGGGATGTGCAAAACCACATTCTGGATCTGTGTGCTGAGCTTGCAGTACAGGGACATCAAAATGCATCCCTCCAGCACAGGGACACCAAAAGAGAGCTAAACTGGCAGTTAAGAAGCGAGTGGTGATAGCTCTATGGAAGCTTGCAATGCTAGATTGCTACCACTCAGTGGGAAATCATTTCAGAGTTGGAAAATCCATAGTTGGGGTCAGGGTCATTAATCGTCTTCTCATATGCAGGACTGTGACTCTCAGCAATATGCAGGACATAGTTGATGGATTTGCAGAACTGGGGTTCCCAAACTGCAGTTGGGCAAGAGATAGCATGCAAATCCCTATTTTGGCACCAGCCCACCTCGTCACGGAGTACCTCAACAAAAAGGGCTGCATTTCTATGGGCATGCAAGCATTGGTGTATCATCAGGGACACTTCAGCAACATCAACATTGGCTGGTCAGGAAAGATATTTGATGCTCGCATCTTTAAGAACACAGGACTATTCCGAAATCTGCAAGCTGGGACATTCTTTCCCTACCAGTGGAAATGCTAATAATTCCTACTCCTTGCTTCTCTGGCTTATGCAGCCATACACCAGCCACATCAACAGCACCAAGGAAATATTCAGTTACCGGCTCAGCAGGTGCAGAATGACAGTTTGAATGGGACATAGGCGCTGTTTACTCACAAGATTGGATTTCAGTGAGAAAAATATCCCAATGGTTATAGTTTCCTGATGTGTCCTGCATAATGTCTGTGAGTCAAAGGGAGAAAAGTTGCCTCTGGATGGAGGTGGAGTGGCTGTCCACTGAGTTTGAACAGCCAGGTACAAAGGCTATTAGAAGAACTTAATATAAAGAGGTCTTGAAAAAGCACTTTACCAGGCATCCGTAAGGCTATGATTTTGTCATGGAGGTTGCGGAAGTCATGGAATCCATGACTTCCAGAGACCTCCGTGACTTCAGCCTGCAGTGGCACAGAGCTGTGGGGTCCCCCGCTGCCCACAGAAGCCGGGAGCTGCAGGGTATCCCCGTGGGCAGCAGGGTCCCCCTGGAGCTCCCAGCTGTTGCAGGTGGCAGGCTCCCAAACCTCCAAGCCCTGGGCAGCAGGGGGACCCCACAGCTCTGGGTGGCAGGGGACCCTGGAGCTCCAAGTCGCCGGGGCGGCAGGGCCGGCTCCAGGCACCAGCTAAAGAAGCAGGTGCTTGGAGCAGCCAATATAAAGGGGCGGCGCGTCCGGGTCTTCGGCGGGAATTCAGCGGCGAGTCCCTCAGTCCCTCTTTTCCTCTTTGAGCTTCCGCCGAAGAGGAAGAGAGGGAGTGAAGGACCCACCGCCTAACTGCCGCCGAAGACTGGAGCGGCGCGATTGCGCTGCTGCGGCTTTTCTGGAGCCAGCCCTGCGGGACGGTAGGGGCCCCCGCAGCTGCCCAGCCACCACAGGTGGTGGGTAACCCCAGAGCCCCAGCAGCGATGGGTGCTGGAGCCTCCTCCCTCCCCATTTTGTCACGGATATTTTTAGTAAAAGTCAGGGACAGGTCACGACCTTCTGTGAATTTTTCTTTATTGTCCGTGACTTTTACTAAAAATGTCCGTGACAAAATCTTCGTCTTAGTCATCCACAGTAATGTGGTGTGGTGACGTGGCCCTGAAGTCTTGGGGTCTCTCAGGAAGATTTAGAGAAGCTCTGCATTTCTTCCCTCTCTCCCCCGAAGCTAACTACAGGGGAATGAAAAGCAGATCATGACTTACCTTTGTTTGTTGTACCACTCCCTCTTCTAGTACAAGTAAATTAATGAAGAGTTGATACTTGTATCTTGCTATGTTGGGGTCAGGCACCATCTGTACATTTAAACACTGTAATGGGAAATGCATTCACACACTTAATCCGAGGTTCCTTCCCCTGCATTGGGCTCACCCCTGCTAAAATGCCAGGTCTGACTAGACTGCAGTGGAGTTTCAAATACTTTCTGGTTCGTGGCATAGCCAGACCCCCGGTTGCATGTCCCACATCCTCCTCCTCTTTCTCCTGCTCCTCTCAGTTGATGGCAGGAGTCCGTGTCTCAACCGCCTTGGAGGTATCTGTGGTACTCTGTGGGGTGCTGCTTGGGTCTCTGCCAAGTATGGCATGCAGCTTGTTATAAAAGCAGCAGGTCTGTGGCTTGACACTAGATCAACTATTGGCCACCCTGGCCTTCTGGTATGCCTGATGCAGTTCCGTCGCTTTCGCGCAGCACTGCTGCTGATCCTTGTCATATCTCTTCACCTGTATCCCTGTGCAATCTGCTTGTAGATGGCCATGTTTCTACTACTGCTCCATAGCGACTCATGCACGGTCTCTTCTCCCCATAGGCTCAGGAGATCCTACTGCCTACTTTAGACAGGAGCGTGTCTGTAGCATGTGGCCAGTATGGTGGCTTCCATTCTGCATAACTCGTGGGTAGTGGAGTTCACAATTGTAAACTTGAGTTGTCACTGTTGGGCCTTGTGGGACAGTTGCTGGAGGATGTTTAGGGTCAATGTATGTCACCCGGTGTCTACACTTGCACTGGTCGACTATAGTAGGTCGACCATGGCTCAGTGCCATTCAGTGATGTGATGTTACTGCGTTATAATGGGGCACTTATATTGGTGACAGACAAATTTGACTATATGCATATGTACAACTAGGTTGATGCAAGTGACTTTTGCCAACCTAACTTTTTAGTGTAGAGCAGGACTTAGACCGGGGTAGGCAACCTGGCGACTGGTCTGGGGGGATCTGCATTTTAATTTAATTTTAAATGAAGCTTCTTAAACATTTTGAAACCTTATTTACTTTATATACAACAATAGTTTAGTTATATATTATAGACTTATAGAAAGAGACCTTCTAAAAAGGTTACAATGTATTACTGGCACGCGAAACCATAAATTAGAGTGAATAAATGAAGACTCAGCACACCACTTCTGAAAGGTTGCCGACCCCTGACTTAGACTATACTCATATAAGCTAAGGCAACTTCCACAGGTTTATTTTAATGAATAAGCAATCTGCATGTTTCCCCAGTGATTTCAGCAATATTGCCAACTCCAAGCATTCAAATATTATGAATCATGACTTCAGATATCATGAGAATGGCTTAAAAACAATAAATATTGGATTCTTTTCATTTGACTTTTATTTTTTGAATCTTTAGAGTTCACATTTTCCACCTTTTCTTTATAACCATGAGGACTAGAATTTTTTGTTTTTACTGAAAGCTGATTCTCATGCAATCACCTGACTCCATCAGCTGGGGCTTTAAGAAAAACACAAAATATCCTGAAACTCATGGTAAAATTGTGACAATTGGCAACATTGCCCCATCCCATTTTTGGATGAGTACCCTGAGGAAGAACTTTTATGTGTCATCCTTTAAAGTTCAAATTCTACATTACTCATATGCAAACCTGTTAACTTCATTGTCACAGAGAGCAGAAGTTAGACATAAATGTTATTAATTTCCATATAGTTAGTCCTTTACCAACTTCTTTCCACTGCAGTCCATCTTGACCCGGTGCCCAGTCCCCTACCCACCCACTCCCATTGTGGCCCGTACAGGCACCTGACCTCTTTCATCTCCGTACTGTCTCCCCCCTGCCATCCAACACTGTGCCTAGTCTCCAATCTATCATTCCTACTGGAGATCTGCCTCTTGCCACTGACCTACATATGAATCTGTCAGATTTTCTCAATCCAAAACACAATGTATTTGATATCAGCAAATCTGGAAAAAAAAAATCTCATGCCTATTGCAGTGGAGAGAGAAACTCTAATGTTGTTTTCCATTTGCACTATACATTTTATCTTCTCTCTGCTCAAACTTGTTTCTCTCCACTTCACACAGCTACCACCATATTTTTCTCTCTTGCAGATACGCTCAGGTTGGTAAGCTATGTGCAAATTCAGCACAAACATTCCTTTCAGGCTCTTAATTAATAATGGTAAATTATAACTTTAAGGGGTTATTTAGAAATCTTTTCATTTAAAATAAATACAAGTTTTAATGCCATCTCTCTGACTTCAGGATGAGTGAGAAAGCTCTGGTCTGCAAAATATTATTTTTGCCAAAAACACTTGATATGTTTTGAAATTCTTTGTGTTTCAAGGAAATTTATTGCTGTATGTTTAAATACAAAATCTCTTTAAATCTACATATATACTCTTTTGTTTGTTGGCACAATTGAAGCAGAAATTAAGCATTGGGATTGCTGATTAACTACCACAGTCATTCTGAAAAAAAAGTAACCGTATGTCTCTTCTCTTCTATTGCCTCTCAAAGTAGAATCAAAATAAACATGTTTATTTAGTTTACTGTTCTTTAGACCCAAATCCAATCATTATAAAAGGGTCAAAGTTATCTTTGGGAATGGTCATTTTATAAGGAATTGCTATGGACAATCACCTGAGTGGTAGTTTGCTATTACTGTACATATTGTGGTAGACGTGCAAACCTTAGAGATGAAAATAATAGATAATATTTTTGCCACTAGTCTGTTGTGTTGTCTTATTTCCCAGGCCTAGAGCTATTGTCATATAATAAAGAACCCCCCCATCCCCGAGACACACACACACACCCCACATATATAAAAACACAAAACTACATTAAAAGAACATTACTTCAGTTGCAAAATCAAGTACTCAAAAGTTAGGTTGCCTATGAAATTTTAATGTGACCCCCATGTTTGTATGCATTATGATACAGTCTTTAATTACATTCAGGTTTTTTTCCTCAGGACCACTTCCTCGTCTGGTGTAAATGGATGTAGCTCCATTTACTTCAGCGTAATGGCACCAGGCCAGTTTACATCAGCTGAGCCCACAGTATTTCTCTATTGGAATTAAATAATTTATTTTAAAAAGACCATCCAAAGTCAACTTTGATCTGAGCCTTATGGGGTTCAGAAAGGGAAAAGGAAGCCCATTTCAATAGGTGTTCCAGTAAGAGTGGGAACCTGCTTTGGGGGGAAATGCCAGCCTTTTAAAAATACAAAATATAAAGGTGGGAGGGAAATAAGTTCCTGAAGGAAGGAAAACAATTGTTTAGAAGGGTTTCCTCTTCTTTCTCTGAAGAGAACTTGTAGGCTTCTAGCCACCTCCAAACTTCCTCTGCAGCTGCTAGTCTATGGATTGTCAGCAGCTGTGAAGACTGCTCTCTGCTCTGATGGAGGTGGCTGATACTGGCTTTATCCTGAGCATTTCTTCTTCATGAGCTGCATGGCCCTAGTGTGGGAAACAGTGGGTTGCAAGCAGAGAATAGTGTTGTGGAGGAGACAGGGAGCTTATGTACATGAGCGCTCCATCCCAAAATAGTTCCCAAGCTGTATCGTTTAATGTTTGCTTGTTTGTTTGTTTATTTGTATTACTGTGGCACGTAGGAGGCCCAGTCATGGTTTAGGGCTTCATTTTGCTAGACATTGTAAACACAGAATATAGATCTAAGCACCTGTTTATTGTCTTGCTCATTGAGCCAACCTTACCTCCTGATCTGGCCAGTGCATAGCTGGCCTATGTGGCTTGGCCAGGTGGATTTAGGTCTGAATGGGGGCCAGAGAGATTATTTGAGACTTTTCTGGACCTTTCTTTACATAGTTACAATAGTCACCATTAAAATCTACAATTTTGCCTTTGCAAGTAGATAATATCACTGTGGTATTATCACTAGTCCCTACAGGGAATATCGCTACTTACTTGCTACGGCTTTTGTACAGATTTTAATGGTGACCATTCTCTATGTTAGTTTCCAGTTTCTCTCTCTTTGCTCAAGAAAAAAATATTTTGAATCCAAGTATTACAGCAACTTTTGAATCTTTGCAATCACATACAGCATAATGTTATATGTAACTACGTTTAAAGACTTCGGTTTTATGAAAGGGTTCTGCTAATAATGACAAAACATGACAACAAAACCACAAATTAAATCACCAAAACATGTACTTAAAATAATGGGCTGCACACATGAGTGTGGAGCAATATTTGTTACAATATGCAGGGGAAAGTGTATGCTATCTCAGGACAAGATCATCACTTCGCCTTGTGCCCTGCCCAGGAAAGGAAGGGATTGTAATGCACCGCTTATATTTTCATATGGTCTATGGGATACCCCCCCCCCCCAATAACCCCCATATGGGAGAAAGCAGACTGCACAGGGCTCTTACACCTTTCGCCACATGGGTGGAGCCTTGACTCAATACATTCTCTCCCAACAGGTGAGCTGACATGCAGGAGGAAGTAATCCGCGTCTATTCTACCTAATAGCAGATTACATTCCCCCGGGAGCAAAGGGGGAGCCAGAAAATGAACTGTGACTCTTAAAATCACAGCTAGCTATCTGGTCTGCTTTGGGGGCAGTGCAGTTACATTCTTTCCCTTACTGAAGGCAGATATGATCATAATCTGGCTCTTAGTCTTTCTTTTCCTTCTGCCTGAGCACAACAGCCCAGCTTGTCATGGTATTGTATTATTGTGCTGTATGTCAACAACAATCTTTTTTTAAAATAGTGTTAAATTAACATCACTTCTAACATTCTTTAGCAGTACTATCTTTTATATTTTTAGCTGTGACATCAGTATTAAAAGGATACATGGCTAGAAAACTCTGTAGTTTTTAATACTATAAAACTTCTCCTTGTGTTATAAGCCTATAAATATATCCAGGAGTTCTAGTGACATCATAAAGCACTTGAACAATCATTTTGGTAGTTTATTGTGATATCACAATAGAGTTCACATTTTCCACCTTTTCTTTATAACCATGAGGACTAGAATTTTTTGTTTTTACTGAAAGCTGATTCTCATGCAATCACCTGACTCCATCAGCTGGGGCTTTAAGAAAAACACAAAATATCCTGAAACTCATGGTAAAATTGTGACAATTGGCAACATTGCCCCATCCCATTTTTGGATGAGTACCCTGAGGAAGAACTTTTATGTGTCATCCTTTAAAGTTCAAATTCTACATTACTCATATGCAAACCTGTTAACTTCATTGTCACAGAGAGCAGAAGTTAGACATAAATGTTATTAATTTCCATATAGTTAGTCCTTTACCAACTTCTTTCCACTGCAGTCCATCTTGACCCGGTGCCCAGTCCCCTACCCACCCACTCCCATTGTGGCCCGTACAGGCACCTGACCTCTTTCATCTCCGTACTGTCTCCCCCCTGCCATCCAACACTGTGCCTAGTCTCCAATCTATCATTCCTACTGGAGATCTGCCTCTTGCCACTGACCTACATATGAATCTGTCAGATTTTCTCAATCCAAAACACAATGTATTTGATATCAGCAAATCTGGAAAAAAAAAATCTCATGCCTATTGCAGTGGAGAGAGAAACTCTAATGTTGTTTTCCATTTGCACTATACATTTTATCTTCTCTCTGCTCAAACTTGTTTCTCTCCACTTCACACAGCTACCACCATATTTTTCTCTCTTGCAGATACGCTCAGGTTGGTAAGCTATGTGCAAATTCAGCACAAACATTCCTTTCAGGCTCTTAATTAATAATGGTAAATTATAACTTTAAGGGGTTATTTAGAAATCTTTTCATTTAAAATAAATACAAGTTTTAATGCCATCTCTCTGACTTCAGGATGAGTGAGAAAGCTCTGGTCTGCAAAATATTATTTTTGCCAAAAACACTTGATATGTTTTGAAATTCTTTGTGTTTCAAGGAAATTTATTGCTGTATGTTTAAATACAAAATCTCTTTAAATCTACATATATACTCTTTTGTTTGTTGGCACAATTGAAGCAGAAATTAAGCATTGGGATTGCTGATTAACTACCACAGTCATTCTGAAAAAAAAGTAACCGTATGTCTCTTCTCTTCTATTGCCTCTCAAAGTAGAATCAAAATAAACATGTTTATTTAGTTTACTGTTCTTTAGACCCAAATCCAATCATTATAAAAGGGTCAAAGTTATCTTTGGGAATGGTCATTTTATAAGGAATTGCTATGGACAATCACCTGAGTGGTAGTTTGCTATTACTGTACATATTGTGGTAGACGTGCAAACCTTAGAGATGAAAATAATAGATAATATTTTTGCCACTAGTCTGTTGTGTTGTCTTATTTCCCAGGCCTAGAGCTATTGTCATATAATAAAGAACCCCCCCATCCCCGAGACACACACACACACCCCACATATATAAAAACACAAAACTACATTAAAAGAACATTACTTCAGTTGCAAAATCAAGTACTCAAAAGTTAGGTTGCCTATGAAATTTTAATGTGACCCCCATGTTTGTATGCATTATGATACAGTCTTTAATTACATTCAGGTTTTTTTCCTCAGGACCACTTCCTCGTCTGGTGTAAATGGATGTAGCTCCATTTACTTCAGCGTAATGGCACCAGGCCAGTTTACATCAGCTGAGCCCACAGTATTTCTCTATTGGAATTAAATAATTTATTTTAAAAAGACCATCCAAAGTCAACTTTGATCTGAGCCTTATGGGGTTCAGAAAGGGAAAAGGAAGCCCATTTCAATAGGTGTTCCAGTAAGAGTGGGAACCTGCTTTGGGGGGAAATGCCAGCCTTTTAAAAATACAAAATATAAAGGTGGGAGGGAAATAAGTTCCTGAAGGAAGGAAAACAATTGTTTAGAAGGGTTTCCTCTTCTTTCTCTGAAGAGAACTTGTAGGCTTCTAGCCACCTCCAAACTTCCTCTGCAGCTGCTAGTCTATGGATTGTCAGCAGCTGTGAAGACTGCTCTCTGCTCTGATGGAGGTGGCTGATACTGGCTTTATCCTGAGCATTTCTTCTTCATGAGCTGCATGGCCCTAGTGTGGGAAACAGTGGGTTGCAAGCAGAGAATAGTGTTGTGGAGGAGACAGGGAGCTTATGTACATGAGCGCTCCATCCCAAAATAGTTCCCAAGCTGTATCGTTTAATGTTTGCTTGTTTGTTTGTTTATTTGTATTACTGTGGCACGTAGGAGGCCCAGTCATGGTTTAGGGCTTCATTTTGCTAGACATTGTAAACACAGAATATAGATCTAAGCACCTGTTTATTGTCTTGCTCATTGAGCCAACCTTACCTCCTGATCTGGCCAGTGCATAGCTGGCCTATGTGGCTTGGCCAGGTGGATTTAGGTCTGAATGGGGGCCAGAGAGATTATTTGAGACTTTTCTGGACCTTTCTTTACATAGTTACAATAGTCACCATTAAAATCTACAATTTTGCCTTTGCAAGTAGATAATATCACTGTGGTATTATCACTAGTCCCTACAGGGAATATCGCTACTTACTTGCTACGGCTTTTGTACAGATTTTAATGGTGACCATTCTCTATGTTAGTTTCCAGTTTCTCTCTCTTTGCTCAAGAAAAAAATATTTTGAATCCAAGTATTACAGCAACTTTTGAATCTTTGCAATCACATACAGCATAATGTTATATGTAACTACGTTTAAAGACTTCGGTTTTATGAAAGGGTTCTGCTAATAATGACAAAACATGACAACAAAACCACAAATTAAATCACCAAAACATGTACTTAAAATAATGGGCTGCACACATGAGTGTGGAGCAATATTTGTTACAATATGCAGGGGAAAGTGTATGCTATCTCAGGACAAGATCATCACTTCGCCTTGTGCCCTGCCCAGGAAAGGAAGGGATTGTAATGCACCGCTTATATTTTCATATGGTCTATGGGATACCCCCCCCCCCCAATAACCCCCATATGGGAGAAAGCAGACTGCACAGGGCTCTTACACCTTTCGCCACATGGGTGGAGCCTTGACTCAATACATTCTCTCCCAACAGGTGAGCTGACATGCAGGAGGAAGTAATCCGCGTCTATTCTACCTAATAGCAGATTACATTCCCCCGGGAGCAAAGGGGGAGCCAGAAAATGAACTGTGACTCTTAAAATCACAGCTAGCTATCTGGTCTGCTTTGGGGGCAGTGCAGTTACATTCTTTCCCTTACTGAAGGCAGATATGATCATAATCTGGCTCTTAGTCTTTCTTTTCCTTCTGCCTGAGCACAACAGCCCAGCTTGTCATGGTATTGTATTATTGTGCTGTATGTCAACAACAATCTTTTTTTAAAATAGTGTTAAATTAACATCACTTCTAACATTCTTTAGCAGTACTATCTTTTATATTTTTAGCTGTGACATCAGTATTAAAAGGATACATGGCTAGAAAACTCTGTAGTTTTTAATACTATAAAACTTCTCCTTGTGTTATAAGCCTATAAATATATCCAGGAGTTCTAGTGACATCATAAAGCACTTGAACAATCATTTTGGTAGTTTATTGTGATATCACCAGAACCTCTTAACTTTATTATGTAAACACCCTCCCTCTGTCAAGGTGATTACTGAATCTCAGTGGTGACTCCATAGTTAAGGAGGCAGTGTGGTTCACACTATAAACTTCATTTTGAAACACCAACAAAAATTTCAGGTAAATTCTTTCCCTTCCTTCAAGTAAAAGTACAAGGCATCTGTGAGGTAAGAGACTTCAAAATGAGGTCTTCCTTTTCTGAAAGGGCTCCTAATTTGTCTGTAGCACCATATTTCAAAAACTGCTTGATCTGAAAAGTTCCCATATATGTTCATGAACTAGTCCTGGGGCTAGTTAGGTTGGTTAATGAATTTTGCACATGCTCACAGTCCAGCGGTCTCTGAAACATTAATAAACTTCTTCACGGGTTAGTTGGACACCTAAGCTTTCATTTTAAAACAAGAAGGAGTCTCCATCTCTTGCCTTGCAAAAACAGCTTTATAATGTAAATCAACCGCTAAAGTCGTTTGTTACAGTGATTTTTTTTTTTCCTTTTGGATAACTAAAATATTGGCGTGCTGCAGCTGTGCTCTTGCCTGCTCCCACCAGCCATAGCTCCTAACTTAATTTCTTGTTTGGAATTCTGTATCTTTTCCTTCCATACTGTTACAGTATGGCGACAGTAGAATCTCAACATCCCTTGCACTACTCTGAAGTATCTGCTTTTGGTTTCAGTGGCACACCAGCGGCACCCTAGGAAGAATTGTCAGTGCCCCTCCTCCAGTGCTTGAGCCAATGCAGCTTCCCCTCATTGTTCTCTGGGGAGATAAACTTCCAGCGAAGCAAAGGGTGGGTAATGTGTTTCCTGCTGGCACTCCTAAGCACTAGTGTGCCTGGTGCTGCAGATGCCAAAATAAAGACGCTGCATGAAATCTTGGCTCCATTGAGGTTAATGGTTAAATTCCCACCGTCTTCAGCCAGGATTTCACCCACTACCTGTTCTGAAGAGCTTACAGATACAGATACGCCTAGAAGTCCAGTGAGAGATGTAGCAACATTTTGACCATTCTTTGAACACTGCAGTGTTTTAAAAAAAAAAAAAAAAGAAGAAGAAGAAAAGTTTGTGGGGATCAAGGGAAAAAAAAGACTTCTGCTAAACTCTGTTTTATTGGTACCTCATTCTCCCAAACCTCTTCCACCTTCATTTGTCTGTTTTGTCCACCTGATGTATCCTGTCTGATTATAGATTATTATTATAGATTATAAACTCTCTAAGGCAGGGATGGCTTTCTCTGTTATTTGTACAGTGCCCAGCACAAGGGGTACTGCGGATCTTGGAATAGGATCCTTTGTTGCTATCGTATTGTAGTAGAAATAATAATAATAGAGATTCTTGGAATCCATGCCTTCTTTGAGCAGTAACTTGACAAAATTAATTCCCTATAAATTAGACAAGACTAGAATGCTTCCGAATTTAGTATTTGCTACCATACATAGAGTTTGTGGAGGAGCAGCAACCACAAGGAGCAAGATGATGTAGGGAAGCCTGCACTGTTGTTTCCTGGGTAAAGGGCTTTAGGCGGGGATTTTCAAAGGAGCCTAATGGAGTTAGGTGCCCAAATTCCATTGAATTTCAGCAGGAGTTGAGTGACTAACTCCCTTAGTCTTCTTTTGAAATCCCATCCTTAGTCTCCAGGGCTGGTAAGCCAGTATTTTTCATGAGAACTAAATATATCTCCAGATTTTGGCTCCAATCCTGCAAAAACTTAAGGAGGTATATGTAGTCCCATTGACTTCAAGTGTTGGCTGGATCAGAGCCCTGTTTTTTGTTCTGTTTTGTTTTTAAAAAACTTGACCTTCAAGTATAAGTTCTTCCAAATACATTTCTGCTTCTTTGGATCAAGCCATTAATATACTAACAGGTAGTAAGGGAGAGAAAATCATCACTGAGGGCAGCGGTGAATTTTAAGCAAGCGGAACTATTTAGAATCCCTTTCCCGTTATAAGCGGAACTTCTTGAGCAATAACTACTAAGTATGAAAGAAAAACGATATTAAGATATCGGAAGACAAATTCTTCTCTTGATCATCACACAAATACTCATTTATTTGTTGATTGAACTTTGGTGGATGTAGCCTTGGTGGCACAGAGATAATTTCAAAAGTTCCCCACACAGCAGTAGCGCAAACTCTAAACATAAGCGATAACGGAGAAAGAATATGTATAAGAATAAGGCCCCTACCAAATTCACGGCCATGAAAAATGCGTCACGGACCATGAAATCTGGTCTTTTGTGTGCTTTTACCCTATACTATACAGATTTCATGGGGGAGATCAGCATTTCTACTATTGGTGGTCCTGACCCAAAAGGGGTCACAACGTTATTTTATGGGGGTTGTGGTATTGCCACCCTTACTTCTGCATTGCTGCCTTCAGAGCTAGGCAGGGCACCCAGCTCTGAAGGCAGCAGCACAGAAGTAAGGGTGGCAATACCATACCATGCCATCCTTACTTCTGCATCCTTACTTCTGCACTGCTGGTGGCGGCAGCACCACCTTCAGAGCTGGGATCCTGGCCAGCAGCTGCCGCTCTCAAGCTGTCCAGCTCTGAAGGCAGCACCACCGCCAGCAGCAGCGCAGAAGTAAGGATAGCAGTACCGTGACCCCCCCACAACTCCTTTTTGGGTTAGGACCCCTACAATTACAACGCTGTGAAATTTCAGATTTAAATAGCTGAAATCATGAAATTCACGATTTTTAAAATCCTATGACTGTGAAATTGACCAAAATGGACTGTGAATTTGGTAGGGCCCTAAATATGTAGATTTAATTTAAATTTTGCTCCTACATTTCTTTTCCATTTCCTTAACCATTTCTGTTTACCCTCTGAAACATGAGTGGAATTTTGTTTACTCTCTGAAACATGAGTGGAATAGTTATAGAGTCAATTCCTGTGATCTCTGACAGAGTATGTGGACACAAAATGGACACTAGAGGCTTCTTTTTAAAATTGTTATGGCTTGTAGGTCTGCACTGCTTGGAATGGGTGCCTAGTTAAAAATAGCTGTCAATGTATATGTTAGTCACATGAGCAACCCCTCTTCAAAACACACCGATTTTTAACTAAACATCCATTTTGACTTGATTCAGTGGGTTACTTAAGCGCATGTAGAAGATTAAACACATGAATAGCCCATATGTTTTTAGAGTACTGTGGTAAATCTAGGCCTTTACGAATTGTGTTACTATGATGCAAAGTAGTTTCAAAGAAATCCTCTTGTTTTATAAAAGATTGGGGGGGGGGTCGGTTTTGTTTTTTTAAGTTTTAAAGTAGAATACATGTTTTCTTTAGCTGTAAAAGCACAATCAAGGCAACATGATAAGTGAGTCAGTGTTGTAAAAGTAAAACTAATTTTGCCTTCACTCACATGAGCTATAGAAGGAGGAAGCTTTATTGTCCCTGGGAAGGTGATAAGGCAGAGTAATTGTATATTATACTGTCCTGGAACATCTGCCTGAAGACTGTTGGAGCAATTCATCTATCATGGACGATACAGCATGTTTTGTCTTTCTGCTCTAACCCATCCCCACTGCTGGCCTGCACGAAGGTTTTGATAGGGCCTGTGCCTGGGCTGGGGCTCACATTAATCAGTCCCCTTGTTCAACACTCCAGCTGACATAATTACAACCTGCGCACAGCAGTTATTCAAGTCGAGTCCTTGTCACTCGTGGTGCGAAACTACACAGCTCAGATCCCGAAGGAGATTGCCTTATCACACAGAACAAGGGCTCACAGGAGTTGAAGAGAATAGAAATGGGAAAATGTCTTCTGGGAGTACTATATATATTCCTTTAAAATAAGACATTTGAGAGACTTACAAGGGACAAAGAGAAGTATTGTGCAGGGTCTGAAATGAACAGGTTATTATTTTTAAAAGGATTACACAGGCCATTTTTGTGAAATGGACATGGATTATTAAATAAATTCAGTGGTCTCTCTCCCTCTTATCATTCAGTGACTCTGCCCTATTAGTTTTCTTCAGAAGTGATAAAATAGTTTTAGACTTGTAAAAGGTTTAAGTATCTCTCAGTAGAAATCATCAGAACACAATCAGTAAAAGTGTAAGTATTATACCAGTAAAATTGGCACACACGTAAGGGAAAATCTGTAAAGATCAGAGTTAAAGGTAAGGGAAAGTGCTTGCAAAAGGGCTTTCAAAGATGAGCAAGTTCATTAGTTTCTGCTGTAGCCTGGTATAGGAATGTGAAAGATGAAGCCGGGAAACTGGCTTCATATTTTACCATTTTTTTCCTCTTTTCATATTAACCCTAGGCAGGACAGAAAGCAGATCCACAGCACTGTGTAGAGTTTCCCTTCTTCCCTTACGCACACTTTAAACTTTTATTACTAAAATAGTTATTTTTCCATGACAGAACATTAGAGTAGCCTAAGTGTAGGATGATTTACGTGATTTGGGTCTAATAAAAGTCGCCAGTAAACCATGTTCTTATTGGGACTTTAGTGCAGAAAGTTCTCTCTTAACAGTCAATCCTCCCCCCTCCCCCAGGGTGGGGGGGTCCCCCCATATCATTAGCCCAAATTTAAGGCAAATTCTACACTTTTGAATCCATGGGCTAGCAAAGGTGCTGTGAAACATGGATAATGATTTCTGGTCTCATTAAAATTTTATTCCTAACACTTAAACATATATCATTGGAAATGCATATCATTGGAAAACCTACAGTAAATTATCTTTTATTGTTGAGCGGGTATGATTTTTAGAGTATAAGATGCCTTATCTGAAGCTAGGTGGATTGGAGTGAGAGTGCTAGAAACACATTTAGTTTATACAGCTCACACCATTTGTGTGTACTTACTTCCCTTTGTAAATAATATAGGTTAAATACACAATTTTCCGATGTATTGAGTCAACCGCACACCATTTCATAGTTTCTTTTGGTGATGTGCACAGCACATTTTACTTCATGTGTGAATTTTCTCTGTAAAGTGGCTATGTAAGAACACCTACTCCCTGTGAGGTGAGGCATATCTACTTCCTGTAATGACAAAAATGAATGTTGCTGCTTCCTATTCTCGGAGAACCAACACAGCGATGGGAAAAGGAGCTGTATTCTATTCTCACCCAACTCATCATTAACAGGATTACTAGGTAATCTCCAACTGCAGTGCTGAACACTGCTGCTAGCTACCCCGTGCAGACAATGATGCTGTGAAGACAGAATAATGATGTTGCACAGATGTAACTGAGGGCAAAAATTGGACCAGCACATTATTTATTACTGCTGATGAGCCATGAGATTCCATTTTTAACTGAGCACATTTCCTATGGAAGTCATAGAAAGACAACAAACATGGAACCTCATGGTGACATTTATCAGAGTTGAACCATACTTTTCATAGATTTAGAGGTATAAGCCCAGAAGGACCATTAGATCACCTAGTCTGACCTCCTGTATAACACAGTCCATGGAATTCCATACAGTTACTACAGAATTGAGCCCAATAGCTTATGTTAGATTAACGCACACTTTCCAGAAAGTTATCCAGTATTAATTTGAAGACATCAAGGGATGGAGAATCCATCACTTCCATTCATAGTTTGTTCCAAAGGTTAATTACCCTTACTGGTAAAAATGTGTCGTATTTCTAATTTGAATTTGTCTGGCTTTAAATTCTAGTCATTAGTTCTTGTTATGGTGTTCTCCACTAAAATAAAAAGCCTTTTAGTTCCCAGTGAAGGTACTTGTACACCGTGATCAAGTCTTCTCTTGATCTTCTTTTTGATAAACTAAGCAGATTGAGCTATTTAAATCTCTGACTGTGTGGCACTTTTTTCTAGCCCATGAATAATTTTTGTGGCTCTTCTCTGCACCCTTTCCAATTTTTTCAATATCCTTTAAAAAATTTGAATACCCAAACTGGACATAATATTCCAGTATTGGTCTCACCAATGATGTATAGAGAGGCAAAATGCTCTCCCTACTCCTACCTACTACTGACCTGTTTACACATCCACGAATTGCATTAACCCCTTTTGCAGCAGTATCACATCGAGCTGTTTGTCCACAGTGACTCTTTTCAGAGTCTCTGCCTTCCAGGGTATTGTCCCCCATTCTGCAGGTATGGCCTACATTCCTTGTCCCTAGGTGTATGACCTTACATTTGGCTGTATTAAAATGCACTTTATTTGGATGGGCCCAGCTTACAAAGCAATTCGGTTCATCTGTATGACTGCCCTGTCATCATTATTTACCATTCCATCCATCTTTGTGTCATCCACAAATTTTATCAGCAGTGATTTTATATTTACTTTCAAAATTAATCTTTCAGGAAATTAAGATTTAATTCCAAAGATAAATCTGAGTAGTTGAAATGAGAGGGAGAATGAGCTCCAGCTTCATGGGGTGGTGGGAGTGGCAAAGGGTAGGGGGGAGGCAGTATAATAGCATAACAAATCCCGTAGAGGTGAGGTAATAGAGACAATACTGCTCTTGACACTAACCCAGGCAGCAGAGCAACAGGACGTGCCCTCTAGGGAGCTTTGTCTGCTACCAGAATGGCTGAAAGAGCTGACATAAAGGCCAGTTGGAAGAAGGGCCATCTGCATCCAAGACTGACAAGCAGCCTTTAGGGTCTGCTGCTATCATCTGTGACTTCAGCAAAGTTAGGAGTCCTTTTCATCTCCCTGCAGCCTGCAGAATCCAGACCCTTTCATAGCCTCCATCTGTACATGTATGTTTGTGGGAACATTTTGTGCCTCACTGAGGCTTCAGAAACTGTGTGTACAGTGACTTGAATTTTTCAGTGTAACTTCAGGTGGTCATTTAGAAAAGTATGCTAGAAAAATAATTGCCATTAAGGGGGAGGGAAAGGAGCATCTTCACTTAGTCTTATCCCATCCAGTTTTTTGTTTTTTGTTTTTTAATTGAATGCTTTCCCTGTCCCCATTTCAGCAGCATACTTAAGCAAGCACATAACATTAAGCTCATGAGTAGTCCCATTGAAATAGTCAACAGGACTACTGGTACTTAAAATTCCATGTGTATTTAAGATTCTTGCTGAATCCAGGCCTGTGTTAGTTAAACCTCCCATCCCCACTTTGATCCTCATGATCTGCCTAGTATCCTCCCAAAACATATTTGTGTGTCTTCTATGCACAGCAAACCCTCCTCTTCTAGAGCCAGCTTCTTCAGTATCCAGCCTGCAAAAATAAAAAAGGAAAGGGGGGGGGGAAATCCCCCCAAAAGGAATCCAGTGATTCTCAGCTAGTGTGAAATTAGTCAAGAGCAAAGATTTGATGGATGAAAATCCCCTCCCGTTTCTGCCACTAGAAACTCTTGGTAAGGCCGTGCGGGGGTGGAGTGTGCAAAGGAGATCTCTGCATTCCTTACATGCTTCTAAGGGGCATTCTGGGGCCAGCCCCAAAAAGGCTGGATCAGAATTGGCTACTGAGGGTAGGCCTTCAGACACACCACTGTATGTACATTACACAGATTCAATGGCCGGGAACCCCATAAGAGGTTGCAGAGAGAGGTTGCAAGTATTGTTTGTCCACCATAGCTTTGAAGGGAATGATGTTACAGCCTGCCTATACATTGCAGGGAGCAAGGGATGGATTATATCACTCCAGCACTTCCATAGTTCCCTTCAAAAAGCCCATTTACTGTAATTTGGTATATGGAGGAGTAAAATTGGCCCACTGAGATCAGCTTCTTAAGAGCATACATTTGAAATAATCAATTCCTTAAAATTGGGCTATGTACACTATAAATATAATTGTGAATATTTGGCCCAAACTACAGTTTGGACACAATATTCTGCTGAAGAAAACTGGGACACAAGTAGTAATTTATCAGTTTCCCATCCATTTCAGTGCTGATGCACTAATTCTTGCTGCTGCCCTACAGGGCTCTGCTGCTTTTTAGCAGCCAGCATTGGACATCTGTCACACATACTGTATGTCATAACAAATAGATCATTAAAAAAATACAGAATTAGCAGTGTAGAAAAGCTGAAAGAATTATTATAATTAGGCACGAGTGTGACTTCAATACTCTGAGTAAATCCCAAATAGTTTTTCATTATTTTCTTTGTGAAACATACAGTATGTAGTTAAACAGTATGAACATGGATTATTCTGTTTTACTGTTGTTTCATTGTTTCTGTATGGCAATATGCACGACTGATTAGGCTGCTTCTTTTGTGTGGTGGTTTTGGCTGTGTTTTTTCAGTCGTGTTAGCTCAACCGAATGAGTTTAACATGATTGAAAAACCTCATCCAGACACAGGCTAATACATGTTCAGATGTTTTAACCTGTGCCTGGACATGGCTTTTCAAACATGTTAAGCTAACTCGAATGAGCTAACACTATTGAAAAGCACATCCATTTACCTCATTAAGAGAGGAACTCTTTGGGGTGTGTCTGTCTTTTAGGGCCTGACCTCTTTGTAATCTTCTGTAGTGTTGCCAACTCTAGTGATTTTATCATGAGTCTCTCAAAATTTGATGTTTTTCTTAAAGCTCCAGCTGCTAGATTTATGTGAATATCTCCGCTTTCATTTAATAAACAAAATGTTAAGTTTCTAACTCTCCTGGCTGCGAGGAAGAGCTTGGAAATGTGACCCAAGTACATCCCAAAGGCTCAGAAACCAGAAGACAAAAAAAAAATTTAAAAAAAAACCTTGTGAATTTTAAATTAATCTCATGGTGATATTTTGAGGCTTGACTCATGATTTTTCAGGACTCGGGGCTGGCAATACTTCTCATTTGTTTCCCTCTAATGCTGGGAAGGTATGTTTACACTAAAGTTTGTGTACTGGAACAAATATTTTTGGAGTGTCCAGATTAACGTGTACAAACATGGTAGCAAACTCGAATTAATTGGAATCAATTAACTTGAGTTCAAAACTCTAGTGTAGACAAACCTTGAGTGCATAAGCTGTTTCTTCTGGATAGTCATGAGTTAGGCAGGGAGCTTACGTCCTCAGTGAATGTTGTGCCTGAATAAACCAGTTTCTCTGTGTGTTTCTCTGCTAACACAAAAATACTGGACATGAAATGGGGCATCCTCACAGAACAGAAGAAGCTGTTTGTTTGCACTTTTCTTTCTTACTGAAACAGACTGCATGTTGAACAAACTGATTTGAAAAAGGGTGGTTTCTGATGGGGTGTGCATGGAAGACATATCCATTACAGCTATCAGCTAGCCCCAAATATAGGCAAGGTCCTCTTGTTTCAGAGATTATGCATTTTCTGGCTAGGGATTGGCCACATTTTAATATATTTTACTTTTTAAAAATTGGTGAATCTGGTTGGAAAATGTAGTCAGTAGTAGATTTCTTCTGTCTGTGTGTGTGTATGTGCGTGTCTTGATACATGGGCTTGATGCATGAATCATTCAGTGAAATTCTATGGCCTGTGTTATGTAAGAGAACAGACTGAATGATCATAATGGTCCCTCCTGGTCTTTAAATCTATGAATCCCTTTGTTTTTAGTTTAAATCATAACTGTGAGAGTTAGGTAATGATAGCGAGTTTTCCAAATTGGTTGGGTGTTTTCTATAAGTATTGAGTGAGACTCCTGTGATTTGGCTATTTTCTGGCTAGTAAATGGGATTAGGATTCTATGGCAATGTAGATAGGTTTCAGCAGAAGTTTGCTTAATTTCCATCACTGAGGTTGTTATTCCCGTAAGAAATGGTCTATTTTTAAATGATCTGCTACTTTGTTAACTACTGGATCAAAATCCTGCTTACTATTTCTATTTGTTGTAGCTTGTGCTGCAGGGTTTAATCAGGGGTGTCAAACATATAGCCCATGGGCTGGATCTAACTAGAAGAGTTTCATCCAGCCCCCGGACTTCCCATGAATCTACTGACATGTTTACACAACCCCAGAGTCTGCACTACGGGAGACGTGATTTGTTCAGGCACCAGTGTGTTGTGCTCTAACCTCTGCAAGTAGACCTTGCTAGTGTGCATCATGTGTACAGGACTGTGTACATCAGTGTGCACTAAGGAACATTTAGTGTGCACCATCAGAGTCCATACGGACCAGTTAGAGCACCACACACTGGTGCACTGTACAAATCACACTCCCCTTGTCCAGACTCCAGCACAGCAATCCAGCAAAACCTCGTGTACAGGTGTAGAACCACTATGGCCTGGTCTACACTACCCGCCGGAATCGGCGGGTAGAAATCGACCTCTCGGGGATCGATTTATCGCGTCCCGTCAGGACGCGACAATCGATCCCCGAATCGACGCTCTTACTCCACCAGCGAAGGTGGGAGTAAGAGCCGTCGACGGGAAGCCGCGGAGGTCGATTTTGCCCCCGTCCTCACAGCGGGGTAAGTCGGCTGCGATACGTCGAATTCAGCTACGCTATTCGCGTAGCTGAATTTGCGTATCTTAAATCGACCCCCCCCTGTAGTGTAGATGTAGCGTTAGTTGCATTTAAGAGGCTGTGCCAAGCAGCAGGATATCGGATCTGGCCTACCATATGAAATGAGTTTGACACCCCTGGTTTCAGTATTGCAAAGGGCCTTCTGCAGGCCCTCTACACCAGGGTGAACTTCACCCATGCTAACTCAAAGGGGAAACTTTAAATAAATCTTTTTACTCAGTCTACTGTATCACTGTGTTTCTTTTCAGATGTAAGTAGTGACATACATACAGTTGCCAGATGTACTTACGATTATGTGCAGTCCTGTACAGAAAGAGGCTGTTTGTGCCGAATACCCTGGAGAAACTTTTAAAGAACAGTTCATTTTTTGTGACAATATGAACCCTGAAAAATGCTATGGTCTCTAAGACCTAGTGGATGAAGTAATAAGTATTATGTCCCATTCATGCCTCTAAAACCTTCCATTTGCATGCTTGCAGTGTCTTTTCAAGATGGTGGGTACTGCATAATAGAAGAGTGTAATCTGTATATTTCACTAGCAGAGCATTTGAATAAAATGCTTGGAGAGTGGTAGGAAGTGAACTATTCATCTAGGCATGCATATAAAATCTTTGAAAAACATTAGTGTGTGCAACTTGCATTCTGGATGGGCAAGTTTAGAAAACTAAACTCCAGAGTTAATAAAGTCGAATTTTTGTCACTTTTAAATCGTATCAGAATGCCTGTTAGTAGGATGCCTCTTAAGATTTCTATTAGCAAGAGGAACAGTCTTCTGATTATTAATACTAATCCCCATCCACTACCTTTTGGAGTCTGGCATAATTTATTTCTAGCTGTAAAATCAACATTTTCCGGATTGGTTACAAAGTAACAAAAAGAAGGACACCTCAGTAATCTCTGACTGGCTGTAGAAGTCAAAAGGAAGAAACTAATCCCTTTGGCCCATATTTTTAAAGGTGTTTGGGTCTTTCTCCACCCAGCATTGCTAGGCCTAACTGATTTAGGAGCCTAAGGCCAGGTCTACACTATACACTTACATTGGTATAACTACTTCACTCAAGGGTGTGAAAAATCCACACCCTGCATGATGCAGTTATGCTGACCTAACCCCTGGTGTAGATAGCTGTATGTCACTGCGAGGGCTTCTTCTATCAACATAGTTACTGCCTCTTGCAGAGGTGGATTAAGTAAGCCGATGGGAGAAGCTCTCCTGAAAGAGTAGTGGTGTCCTCATTGAAGCGCTACAGCGGCACAGCTGCACCTGCTGCAGTGTTTTAAGTGTAGACCTACCAAGCATCTCAAATTAGACGGAGGCTCCTAAGTCAGTTAGACTTTGCAACGCCGAGCAGAGCAACACCTAAATACCTTTTAAAATATAGGCCAAAGCAATTTAGCTTTAATCATAAAATGTAGAATTGAATATTTTTAAACCACATATTAAGTTTGCCCTTTAAATGGGGTGAGAGAGTAATTAGTTAGTTAAAATAGTGATGATGTGTGCCTACAATGTAATCCAGGGCTAAAACCGCAGGAAATTTTTGAGGGATATCCTATAATACAGTGGTTCTCAAACTTTTGTACTGCTGACCCCTTTCACATAGCAAGCCTCTGAGTGCAACCCCTCTCCCCCTTATAAATTAAAAGCACTTTTTTATATATTTAACACCATTATAAATGCTAGAGGCAAAGCGGGGTTTGGGATGGAGACTGACAGCTTGGGATCCCTCATGTAATAGCCTCGTGACCCCCTGAGGGATCCCAGTTTGAGAACCCCTGCTGTAATACAATGTGATAAGATCATAGAAATAGCTTGTCTGTTGGCTTAGTTTCTTTGAGCCCACCCTGCTGGAACAGTCTACAGTTCTCTTCTGCCAACTCTACAAGTCTCTTCTTTGTGTTAATGTTTATTATTTATATAGAACCATAAATATACATGATATTTTACAAACACACACAAAAAGCACTGCCCCAAGAAATAACAGTCTAAAATTCTGGCAGACAAATACACTGTATGGGACAAAAAAATCAAACACAACATGTTGAGGGTACAATGGCAGTATGGTGATCAACACTGGAAGGCCTCTTCAAAAGAAGTGGCTTTTAAAAAGGACTTAGAGATGAGGAAGGGCACATAAAGCCCTATTTCACAATTTTGTGTCTGGAGTTAGGTGCCTAAATCGACATTTAGGCACCTTTGGATAACTGAATCTCTGACCCCTAGTTAGGTACCTAAAAATCTGCATATAGGTATATAGAGATTATATAATGTGGGTTTAGGCACCTCAGTTTAAGAATGTGGCTCTTAGTGAACAAGAAGTGGACGACATAAGGCATAAGGACAGAATAGAAGATGTGAAGTGAAGAGTAGAAGTCAATGGTAGCACTTAGGGGTGGAGGACAGGGTGGCGTGTATGGTGTGAGTGTGAGAGAAATACTTGAGAGCAGAGATACTAAAAAGGGGAAATTAGAGAGTACTAGCTTTTTCTTGGTGTGGTAGTAAAAGATGGGAAGCCAGTGAAGGGATTCAAGGAAGAGGAATGACCTGCTAGGAAAGGTAGGAGACTCTAGTAGCAGTATTTTGGCTGGGATGGAGGATAGGATGGGATGACAAACAAAGATGTGAGAATAATACTTCCCACTTTTCATGTTCAAACAGTTGGCCACAAAAAAGAAAAGACTGAGATATGGACTAGGCTTTTAGAAGTAAAGGTAGAGAGGAAAGGATGCATTTCAGTGACATAGGGAAGGATAAAAAGTAAATGATCAAGAAAACTTCAGACAATCTGACCACTATTTAAATGTCATCCTTTACTCCAAAACATTTACCACAGTATTTTCCTTTCCTATGAACAAAAAGATAATTGTGGTGGTTGAGATACCACTATGAAACTGTTGGCAGCTACTAACTTATAGTGTCTGTACCACTGTACATGACTTAGGGTATGTCTACACTACGAAATTAGGTCGAATTTATAGAAGCCGGTTTTATAGAAATCGGTTGTATACAGCCGATTGTGTGTGTCCCCACATAAAATGCTCTAAGTGCATTAAGTCGGCGGACTGCGTCCACAGTATAGAGGCTAGCGTCGACTTCCGGAGCGTTGCACTGTGGGTAGCTATCCCACAGTTCCCGCAGTCTCCGCCACCCATTGGAATTCTGGGTTGAGATCCCAATGCCTGAATGATGCAAAACAGTGTCACGGGGGGTTCTGGGTACATGTCGTCAGGCACCTCCCCCTCCGTCAGAGCAACGGCAGACAATCGATTCGCGCCTTTTTACCTGGATTACCTGTGCAGACAACATACCACGCCAAGCATGGAGCCCACTCAGCTCAGCTCAGCTCACCGTCACCATATGTCCGCTGGGTGCCGGCAGACGTGGTACTGCATTGCTACACAGCAGCAGCTAATTGCCTTTTGGCAGTAGACGGTGCAGTATGACTGGTAGCCTTCATCGGCGATCTGGGTGCTGGCAGACGTGGGGCTGGCAGACGTGGGGCTGCATTGCACACAGCAGCAGCCCCTTGCCTTTTGGTAGAAGATGGTATATTACGACTGGTATCCGTCATCATCGTACTGCAGTGGCTGTCAATCATGGGCACCTGGGCAGACATGCTCAGTCCTATTGAACTGTCTTGATGATGATGGCTATCAGTCGTAGTATGCTATTTTCTGCCAAGCACCCAGAAGATGCCGAGGGCTATCAGTCATGCTGCACCGTCGTCTGCCAGCTTAAGATGTAAAAAATAGATTTGTTCTGTATTCATTTGCTTCCCCCTCCCTCCGTGAAATCAACGGCCTGCTAAACCCAGGGTTTTGAGTTCAATCTTTGGGGGGGGCCATTCTGTGTGACAGTTGTTTGTGTTTCTCCCTGATGCACATCCAACTTCGTTGATTTTAATTCCCTGTACCTGTACGCCATGATACTAGTCAGATACTAGTTTCACGCCTTTTTTCAGACCAGACGCCATAGCACTGGGATCATGGAGCCCGCTCAGATCACCGCGGCAATTATGAGCACTATGAACACCACGCGCATTGTCCTGGAGTATATGCAGAGCCAGGACATGCCAAAGCAAAACCAGGACCAGCCGAGGAGGCGATTGCAGCGCGGCGACGAGAGTGATGAGGAAATTGACATGGACATAGACCTCTCACAAGGCACAGGCCCCAGCAATGTGCAAATCATGGTGTTACTGGGGCAGGTTCATGCCGTGGAACGCCGATTCTGGGCACGGGAAACAAGCACAGACTGGTGGGACCGCATCGTGCTGCAGGTGTGGGACGATTCCCAGTGGCTGCAAAACTTTTGCATGCGTAAGGGCACTTTCATGGAACTTTGTGACTTGCTTTCCCCTGCCCTGAAGCGCCAGAATACCAGGATGAGAGCAGCCCTCACAGTTGAGAAGTGAGTGGCGATAGCCCTGTGGAAGCTTGCAACGCCAGACAGCTACCGGTCAGTCGGGAATCAATTTGGAGTGGGCAAATCTACTGTGAGGGCTGCTGTGATCCAAGTTGCCAGGGCAATGAAAGACCTGGTGATATCAAGGGTAGTGACTCTGGGAAACGTGCAGGCCATAGTGGATGGCTTTGCTGCAATGGGATTCCCAAACTGTGGTGGGGCGATAGACGGAACCCATATCCCTATCTTGTCACCGGAGCACCAAGCCACCGAGTACATAAACCGCAAGGGGTACTTTTCAATGCTGCTGCAAGCCCTGGTGGATCACAAGGGACGTTTCACCAACATCAACGTGGGATGGCCGGGAAGGGTACATGATGCTCGCGTCTTCAGGCACTCTGGTCTGTTTCGAAAGCTGGAGGAAGGGACTTTCTTCCCGGACCAGAAAATAACCGTTGGGGATGTTGAAATGCCTATCGTGATCCTTGGGGACCCAGCCTACCCCTTAATGCCATGGCTCATGAAGCCGTACACAGGCAGCCTGGACAGTAGTCAGGACCTGTTCAACTACAGGCTGAGCAAGTGCCGAATCGTGGTGGAATGTGCATTTGGACGTTTAAAGGCGCGCTGGCACAGCTTACTGACTCGCTCAGACCTCAGCGAAAAGAATATCCCCATTGTTATTGCTGCTTGCTGTGCGCTCCACAATATCTGTGAGAGTAAGGGGGAGACATTTATGGCGGGGTGGGAGGTTGAGGCAAATCGCCTGGCCGCTGATTACGCGCAGCCAGACACCAGGGCGGTTAGAAGAGCACAGCAGGGCGCGGTGCGCATCAGAGAAGCTTTGAAAACGAGTTTTGTGACTGGCCAGGCTACGGTGTGAAACTTCTGTTTGTTTCTCCTTGATGAACCCTCCGCTCCCCCCACCCGGTTCACTCTACTTCCCTGTAAACCAACCACCCCACCCTCCCCTCCCCCCTTCGAGCACCACTTGCAGAGGCAATAAAGTCATTGTTACTTCACATTCATGCATTCTTTATTAATTCATCACACAACTAGGGGGATAATTGCCAAGGTAGCCCGGGATGGGTGGGGGAGGAGGGAAGGAAAAGGACACACTGCAGTTTAAAACTTTAACTCTTACTGAAGGCCAGCCTTCTGATGCTCGGGCAATCATCTGGGGTGGAGTGACTGGGTGGCCGGAGGCCCCCCCACCGTGTTCTTGGGCGTCTGGGTGAGGAGGCTATGGAACTTGGGGAGGAGGGCTGTTGGTTACACAGGGGCTGTAGCGGCGGTCTCTGCTCTTGCTGCCTTTCCTGCAGCTCAACCATATGCTGGAGCATATCAGTTTGATGCTCCAGCAGCCGGAGCATCGACTCTTGCCTTCTGTCTGCAAGCTGACGCCACCTATCATCTTCAGCCCGCCACTTGCTCTGTTCATCCTGCGATTCAGCCCGCCACCTCTCCTCTCGTTCATACTGTGCTTTTCTGTAGTCTGACATTGACTGCCTCCACGCATTCTGCTGTGCTCTGTCAGCGTGGGAGGACATCTGGAGCTCCGTGAACATATCATCCCGAGTCCACCGTTTTCTCCTTCTAATCTTCACTAGCCTCTGTGAAGGAGAAACATTTGCAGCTGGTGGAGGAGAAGGGAGAGGTGGTTTAAAAAGACACATTTTAGAGAACAATGGGTACACTCTTTCACGTTAAATTTTGCTGTTCACATTACACAGCACATGTGCTTTCGTTACAAGGTCGCATTTTTCCTCTTATATTGAGGGCCTGCCGGTTTGGTGTGAGAGATCACTCACGCAGTGCCAGGCAACAGATTTCGGCTTGCAGGCAGCTATGGTAAGCCACAGTCTTTTGGCTTTTTTAACCTTCTTAACATGTGGGAATGGTTTCAAACAGTAGCGCCCTCATTTCCCATACCAAGCACCCGTTGGGTTGGCCATTTAAAATGGGTTTGCAGTGTAAAAGGAGGGGCTGCGGTTTCCGGGTTAACATGCAGCACAAACCCAACTAACCCCCCTCGCCCCCGCACCCAATTATCGGGGATGATCACTTCACCCCTCCCCCCCCCACCGCGTGGCTAACAGCGGGGAACATTTCTGTTCAGCAGAGCAGGAAGGGGCACCTCTGAATGTCCCCTTAATAAAATCACCCCATTTCAACCAGGTGACCGTGAATGATATCACTCTCCTGAGGATAACAAAGAGCGATAAGGAATGGATGTTGTCTGCATGCCAGCAAACACCGGGACCATACGCTGCCATGCTTTGTTATGCAATGATTCCAGAGTACGTGCTACTGGCCTGGCATGGTAAAGTGTCCTACCATGGCGGACTGGGATAAGGCAGCCCTCCCCAGAAACCTTTTGCAAAGGCTTTGGGAGTACATGAAGGAGAGCTTTCTGGAGATGTCCCTGGAGGATTTCCGCTCCATCCCCATACACGTTAACAGACTTTTCCAGTAGCTGTACTGGCCGCGATTGCCAGGGCAAATTAATCATTAATCATTAAACACGCTTGCTTTTAAACCATGTGTAATATTTACAAAGGTACACTCACCAGAGGTCCCCTGTGTGCCCTCAGGGGATGGGAGCACGCCTTGGGTGAGTTCGGGGGTTACTGGTTCCAGGTCCAGGGTGATAAACATATCCTGGCTGTTGGGGAAACCGGTTTCTCCGCTTCCTTGCTGCTGTGAGCTATCTACATTATCTCCATCCTCATCTTCCTCGTACCCCGAACCCGCTTCCCTGTGTGTTTCTCCAGTGAGGGAGTCATAGCACACGGTTGGGGTAGTGGTGGCTGCACCCCCTAGAATGGCATGCAGCTCCGCGTAGAAGCAGCATGTTTGCGGCTCTGCCCCGGACCTTCCGTTTGCCTCTCTGGCTTTGTGGTAGGCTTGCCTTAGCTCCTTAATTTTCACGCGGCACTGCTGTGCGTCCCTGTTATGGCCTCTGTCCTTCATGGCCTTGGAGACCTTTTCTAATATTTTGCCATTTCGTTTACTGCTACGGAGTTCAGCTAGCACTGATTCATCTCCCCATATGGCGAGCAGATCCCGTACCTCCCGTTCGGTCCATGATGGAGCTCTTTTGCGATCCTGGGACTCCATCACGGTTACCTGTGCTGATGAGCTCTGCGTGGTCACCTGTGCTCTCCACGCTGAGCAAACAGGAAATGAAATTCAAACGTTCGCGGGGCTTTTCCTGTCTACCTGGTCAGTGCATCTGAGTTGAGAGTGCTGTCCAGAGCGGTCACAATGAAGCACTGTGGGATAGCTCCCGGAGGCCAATAACGTCGAATTCCATCCACACTACCCCAATTCCGACCCGCTAAGGCCGATTTTATCGCTAATCCCCTCGTCGGAGGTGGAGTAAAGAAACCGGTTTAAAGGGCCCTTTAAGTCGAAAGAAGGGGCTTCGTCGTGTGAACGTGTCCAGGCTTAATTCGATTTAACGCTGCTAAAGTCGACCTAAACTCGTAGTGTAGACCAGGCCTTATACAAGTGGGACCATTCTCCCTCCATCTGCAGCCTAACTTGAGGAAAAGGCTCCATCTCCCTGCTCATCATCACCTGCAGCAATCTTGGGCAGGTGAAGACTCCAAACAATACCCACAATGCCCTAGCATTGTAATGGGGTTGGGGAAACATTTCATCTGCCCCTGTCCATGCCCTCTAGCAGCACTCATTGCGTGGAAGAAAGGGGAGAGGGAAAGTTTCCACTCCACTCCTGTATGGCAGCATTTTCACATATCTATAGACAATAACTGCAAACTACTTCACTCTCTACCAGGAATATCCATTCTGTGAATGCCCAGTCAAAAATTGCCACATATACATAATTCATTCAAAATAGGAAATAACTTATATAGACAAAAACACACTTGTTCATATTAAGGAATAATGATAATAATTTAACATAAATAACGTCTATGTTAGTGTTACTGGAATGCAGACCAGTCTCTTAAAAGCTGTGTTTATTTATTTGGCTGATATAACTCAAGAGCCAAAAGAACTAAAAACCCAAAGTCTGACTTTATTCAAGTTTTTGAAGCAGAAGAATTCCTTCTGGGCTAAGTCCTTCATTGCCAAATTTCAACATAAAGGGAATCTTTATCTCAGAGTTTATAAACTCCTGAAAGTGGAGTTTATAACACAAAGCCTGTCAGATGTTTAACTATCATCACTATTGCAACACTATAATATTTAGCTAAATGTTTATAATGCGACCATTTTAGTGCAGATACAGTACTTCTTAAAGTCACAGACTTCTAAGTACAGTCATTTGATTTAAATTCCGTAAGTATAATATGAAATACAATGTTTGGTGTTTTGTATGTCAGATATGGAATAATGTATTTTCCAAGCACTAGGGACAAGACTGATAATGGAACAGGCAGTCAAGGCACAGTGAATAATTAAAAAAACATTTTATATGCAGTACATTATTGTCATGTCATATTTAAGGGTATTACTTGGCTTCAAAAGTGCCTGGATTTGCGAGTTGTCACCTTCATGGGTTATTTTATTAGCACAATCCCTGCATTGCAAACTAATAAGGGAAACCATTTGTAATGTCTTATGATCTCTTATTCCTAATGTATGATTAGGCCTTTCTGTGCTCAACACATAGACAAACATTTCAATTGATAAGTTGATCAGCACATTGCTATGTTCAGTCACAGAACTTTTAATCATGGTTAAACAAATGAGACTTTAAGGTGGCACCGTTTACAGTGGTTTGAACAAGTTCAGAGATCAAATGATATAGCACTGCCCATGCACACAACTTGAGCAGACTGTATTTCCTTCAGAACTCTAAGGTTTCTGTAGAGTTTTCATATTTCACAGAAATATTTTCAAGGTATTGAAAGAACAATTTTTACATAATGCCTTAGAGTTCATCTAAGGGAACAGTTAGTTTCCATATAGGTGCCCAGATTCTCAAAGCTCCCACATAGGCAAGTTTGGTCTGAATGCCACCTTTAGTGTCATGAACTATATTCTCATTTTATTAGAACTTTTATTTTAAATGTTGTTTATTTGTATATTTTCTTTTCCATTCACATTTGAAACTTATTTTGTACGATTTCCATTTAACTTTTGAGTAAAGTTAGTGTCCTTTAACTGCTGACACGTAGAATATGTAGGGGAAAATAGAGTCTATAGTATTAATAAAGTATTACCAAACAGAAATAAATGGAAGCATTTATATTCCTTGCTTTGATACAGGTAACATATATCATTTACTTCTACTAACAAACCTTTCTAGGATGTTGTAGTTTTTTTGTTTTAAATTCATACATACTGAATAGTCATGAAATTCTCATTGACGTATAAACTTGGGGTGGGAATTTTGGTAAACTTTTTTGGATATAAATTCATTATTACTGCAACCTTTTATCACTCTTTTTTGGAAATGAGGTTAAAAACCTTTCAGCCCAAATTTTTCAAGTGTGTGAAATGAATGGCGCATCTCTGGCTTCTGTACATTCCAACTCCTGTGTGGGCAGACAAACCCTGATTTAACTCAGGGCGTGTGTGTGTGTGTGTGTGTGTGTGTGTGTGCACGCACATGCAAAAGTTAGGCATGCACGCCTTTGAAAAGTTGACACACACAACCTCTCCCCTCTCCCAAGATCACTATGTAGAGTTTATAAGCTCTGCAGGAGTTAATGGACTATCCTTACAAAATCAGTTGCAAAGACTCTAATGGGGTCTATGAACTTAGTAGTAAAGGTTCATGTGAACTCCATGTGAACTTTTAAATATAAGCATCAATGCTTACCTGCACCTAGACCCTAGTTAAAGGCATGGTGCTCAAAAAAGCCAAACAAATAATATCAGTTTTGCTAGGTTAAGGAGTTTTGTAGCTATTATGTTCCCCACTCACACACCCCAAAAATATTAGAAGACTTTTGCAAAGGTGAAAAAAAACTATTCATTTTGTAAAATTCTTAACCTTCCAGATTCATAATTAATCGGGAACTTCCACACTTTCAGAGATTTCAGCTGGAAGACATGTTTTCTGTGCAAGTTAAGAGTATGTCAGGATCTGGCATAAAATGGAAAGCTAGTTACTACCTTAACTGTAGAGACCCTACTGTCTCTCCATCATAACAGCAGGATTTAATTTTCAGTGCCTGAATACTGTCGGATGGCCTTCCTTCCTACATATGTGTGCGTATATAATATAATTTAACTCTTTCTTTTCTTTTCACCTTTTAGGTCTAACTGCGCTGAAAATATCCGTAAGCATATCTTACACACAGGAAAGCATGAAGGAGTAAAAATGTATAACTGCCCCAAATGTGACTATGGAACCAATGTCCCAGTGGAATTTCGCAACCACCTGAAGGAGCTGCATCCTGACATTGAAAACCCTGATCTAGCTTACTTGCATGCTGGTAAGACTATTCTCCTGTTTGTATACAAATGTGTCACTTTTCTAAATGAGCACCCTTAAATGATTGTAATCGGAGTTCTGGGTCCTTTATGTTGCTATCATTTATTCTGAAGAAAAGCATGATTTTAAAATGGACTCAATCCACTTCAAGATTTCACTAAGGGATGAAGGTGATGTATTTAGTATTGAGACCCATCTGCATTTCACACACACATTCTGTGTTTACATGTGTAAACGGGAGATATTCCCATCCAGTTTAGATGGCCAGCTTTGAAACCTGGATTAATTCATGTAGAAAAAGTATTGTTTATATTTTGTGTTCTTATTAAGAAAAAAAGGTGGAACAACATAAGGAAATGAGGTGCTAAATTAATACAGTATTTCAAAACTCCTGAGAGTTCACAAAAATCAGCTGAATACTTAACACTATACAATATAACAGCAGAGAAGCAGACTTTGTTAGTATTATGTGAACAAGAAGCTGCTAGAATTAAAAAGAATAGGATGTTGTTGGTTTCATGAAATGTGTAACAGGGCTACACCACAGTCTGCTTTTCCTCTTAGTGCTTCTACCTACCTTTGTGTTGAGTGTTAGTGTCAGAGTGCATTCTGGTACTTCACTACCCTAAATGAAAGTATCGTTTTCTGTGCCCCTCAAAAAAAAAAAAAAAAATACACGTAAAGAAAGTTACTATATACTACAAGTTGCTAAGACAAAAAATGCTGATATGCTGTGTGCATAGCACTGCACTGGGGTTCTGTGGCCCTGATCCAGCAAATACATAAGCAGCTGCTTAAACTTTAAGTATGTGAGTAGTCCCATTGAAGTTAATGAGATACTCATGTACTTAAAGTCAAGCAGGTGTTAAGTGCTTTGCTGGATCATGGTCTATATGAGGGACATCAAGGGACTCGCACACAAATGTGAATTAAGATTTTCTGTGCTTTGTCTTCTATAATTTATTATTATTTATTTTTAAATGGTTTGTATAGAACCATTACTTTGCATGGTTCTTTACAGAGTTTAAACTACACATGGTCCCTTATTCCAAAGAGTTTACTTTCAAAATTAAATACCAACAGAATATAAAAATAAATAAAAAAAAGAACAAGAACAAGCAGGGGAGAGAGCTAAACAAATAAAAATAATGTGAGGTATAGAAATAATGAGCAAATCAGATACTTTCTGGAAGTTTTAAGTTGGAGATTGAGGTAGGACAAGGAGTAGAGACACAAGAATGGAAGAAAGCAAACCAAAAAAGTGGGTTTTGCAGAGGGATTTGAAGGAGGACAGTGAGGATGCCTGATACACAGGAAGAAGAAGGTTAGGACTTTCCAAGGGTAGGGAGCAGCAAGAAAAAGGGTACAAAGATCAAAATGAGTGGCGAAGATGAGGAGCAATAGAAGAAGAGATGTAGTCTGGGTCAGAGCTTGAACACAAGGATAAGGAGTTGGATTTCAATTTGGAAAGAGCCAGAGAACTTGGCAGTCATAGGTGGGGGAGAGCAGTCAGAGCAGTGTGAAAAACAGATTAGTTGCTGAATGTTGGAAAGAGGGGAGAGTCAGGGCAGCTAGAGAAAAGGAGGTTACTAGGGCTAAATTCTGCCTGTGATACAGATATGGGGCTTCTACTGAAGTGCTTGTGTTAAGTAAAAGCCTTTTGGGGCCAAATTCAGTCAAGAAAAGTTTTCTAGAAAGACTCCTCCACACCTAAAGACTGTGTGTAACACCACCCACCAGTATTAGTGAGAGCTTAGGAACTTGTATGCAAAGTAACAAGTTACAAAACTTTCACTTGGCACCTTTATGTGCAGTCACCCAACATTTTAAAAAATCTTACTATGTTCTAAACAACTGCATCGTTTTGTGAATGGAGGCAGTATGCTTAATTGTGCTATGTCTTTCCATTTGCCAAGTATTCTAGCCCATTCTGGAACCACTCATCATGTCATTTCAGCACGTATTAGATAAAACCTGGATGTGCAAACAAAAGTCCAGTTGGCTGAATACCAATTTCACATATGTGAGACAAGAGATCATGTTTCACATAATAGGAAATGAATATTGGACTTGAAGCCTATATCCAGAAATTATAATCTCTTATTATAGCAGTCACACATAACATATTTTCTTCCATTTTGAATGCTTTTACCAGTTTGAGAGAGATTCTTTATACATGTAATGGAGAAATATTGGTAGAACCTATACAAGCTTTCAAAACTGTAGAAACTTTCTAAGTTCGCCCACTGTCTATGCAGCAGTGTATGTATATGTGAGTGAATTATTCATTGCTGCATACTGTGCTGAGGCTCTTCACCCTGATTGTCTTAGCAACAGGGAGAAAATTGTCATAAATATGTTTTGACCAATGGTTCTCTATTTCTTGTACTGGAGAAACCCCGTAGTGCTAGAGACATAGTAGGATATTGTGTAAATGTACCAGTGACTAGTAAGAATTAGGTGTTGTTAAGTAATGTCTGTTTCAGAATTGGTACACAGAACAACTGTGCCGCAATATCATTTGCAGAACAATCATCTCTAGAAATTGTCTGTGACTTCATGTAGGTTGCCATGCTGTCCTTCTGGAAAGTGCCAGTTTCATGAGAGCTTACAGGTGCCACCAAACCTTCAGGTCAGATGCTGAATCAAGCTTTTTTGACCCATTTCTGATGCCTATCCATTTGAGAGTTAAAGATTTCACAAGATTTGGTCAAAAGAATAGGGGGATAACTTTGGTATCCTGGCTAACAATCCTTGCCAAATAACACTTGTGTCAGTGTCCAATTCATGTTATTGATCATTTACTGGTTGTTGTATTTGCCTACAGAGAAACCACAATAGCAATATATTTCATTACTTTATAAAGCCCTTTAGGATAATTTGAGTATACGTGTCTTGTAAACCAATTTTTTCTCTAGTTTCACTTGACTGTATTTCTCTTTCATTTGTTCTAATGCTGTTTTATAAGGGCAAAATCATCCCCTCTGCTGCTTTGAGTATAATGGAACTAGAAGTCATGGATCTCGCTTGTGAGGAAAGGGAGAAGTACCAGGTTCATATCATTATACTGCACTTCCTGGGACCCCTCAGAAGCCCCTCTGCCAGAGCTCAGCAGTATTAGAGCTGCAGGGCACATTTGGGGCACAGCAGGGAATGGACCCATAGAATCCAACAGCAGTTTGTCTTGGAGATGGTAGAGGCATCCAGCTGGATTTTCAATTGGCAGTTAATTCTGAGTGAAGTAACACTAACTTCTAACAAACTCCACCACATAGCTACTAGTGTGACATTGTAGGTGGTTTTTGGTCAATAGTAGCGGGTGTCTTGAAGGACCCTTACTTGTGGGTGAGAGGCCAGTAGTGGGGGAGGGGGTTAGCCCTGTATGCAGAAATCTCTACATCCATAGGGGTGAGGTGAGGTGAGAAGTGGTGGCCCAATCTACTTGGAATGTTTGAAATCCTTCCTAACTCAAAGAATTAATACATAAATTGCCACAAAGTCAGTCAAAGTCTTACAACGATATTCCTTAGTAAACCACAACAGATACCCCTACACCTCTTTCAGCAATAGTAATCAAAGAGAATATTTTTTCTCTCTAATCCTTTCTACTTAGTCTTTAAAAGGCCCTGCATTTGAACAGCAGACCTTTTTTTAAAAAAATGTGCTTATGAAAGATTCTGTTTTAACTCCAGTCCATCGCTGAAACAAATTCACTTAAAACATAGTCCATGTTAACCCAGATGCTGTATTTCAACCAGATTATTTAACTATTTTATTTATATACAGTTTTTCATACAATTCTGTTTTTTTTGAAAATTTCACTATGGGTGGTGCTGTATAATATCATGCGGTAGTACAAAATCCTGAAAGTGTTTTATGCCTACTCTTGAAGTATTCTCTGGCCCACTTTCTCTATTATCTGCAGTATTTATGCACTGGGAATTTTGTGAGCAGAAATCCAGTGAATCACAATAAGCATTTATTTGCTAAAAGGTTCACATTCATAGCTAGATGATAGATTTTACAACTATCCAAGGACAGAGGGGGAAAAAGTCTACTTTAGTACTAGGTTAGGGGAGGCTAGCAGACAATATTTGCAGTAACGGGAAGATCATTTGTTCCTCATGTAAGGAATATGATCTTTCATTGTTATAACTGAGAAACACACAGAGATCTGTAATTACAAATTAAAAATCATCCGAGGGAGGGATCTGGAGCCATGATGAAACAGTCTCTTTGTTAAGGTTTTTCTGGTGGTGGCTCTTTTGATGACATCCTTTGGTTAATAGCATTCTCACTTCTGATTCACTTACTGAGTGACTCACTGACTTCTAACTTTTGATATCTTATTAGCTGTTTCAAGTTCCACCTGAAAAGTGCTAATGGGTTAGGTAAATGTGCCATTTAGACCTCTTTTGATGTTATTCTAAATGAGCTAGTAATAATCTTACTCTTGTAGTCAATATTCTCTTTATTAACAGTGCACCAGAAAAAAATCTGATCTGTCCTTTTACAACTGTATAGCACTTTTATTTTATCCCCTGCCCGTGAGTGGTATTACTGATGAAGTAAAAACTGAGGACACAGTAAGTTCCAGCTTTATCATCAACTAATTACTATTGTTTACCAGTAATAATTACAAACAAGAACATCTGAAAGGTTGTCTGCAATATCCCTCATTCTTCTTCCAGAAGAATTAAGGAAGAATATGCACCATGCCAAGATGTGCTTGTTACTAATTTTGAAGTGTATTGTAGATATTTATTAGCAAGAAGATTTAAAGAATATATTATTCTTTTTATTATTTACTTACGAGCCAATGATGCTCTCAGCATCATACAAAACACAAACAAAGGCAGTCCCTGCCCTCCAATTTACAATCTGAAAATTCAGAGATTCAAAGATTCATAGAGTGTGCGTGTGCGTGTGTGTGTGTGTGTGTGTGTGTGTGTTTAAAATGTTTCTCTTCCACATGAGCCCTTTGGAAGATTTTTACTGGTTCCCATCAGTCATATATGCCCTCTTCTGCACTGATTGACAATTATAGCCTGCTTTCTCTTTGGTATCAGCAGGGGTCAAAGGGCAGACTTTTGAAAGGTCTGTAGTTATTTGTGTTTCTGATGCATTGAAGTATTTTAGGGTTTTCTATAGTCCACATCACTGTAGTGTCAAGAGTGTTTGTGGGAAGGAGAGTGAGTGGTATTCATTGGTGGATTTTGTTTGTTTGTTTCATTGTTTTATGTGTCTAATACTTTCAGTTATGGAAAAAGGACTCTTATCAAAGAGAAAGGTCTTGCACTGTGCCCTACAGTTAGACTGTGGATTAATCTAATCTCTTCTGAAAATGCATGCCACAGCCACATCCCCTTGATCAAGAATTTTTTTATCTCCTGCTCTCAGTTACTTTGTGTTGGGCAGCTTAAGCCATGTTGACCCAGAGGAGTTCAGTTATCTTGGTGGGCCATGGATAGAATTGTAGTTCTGATGTAATCAGGTTCTCACCTGTTAAGGAATTTGAAGATCAGGACCAAGGCCTTGAACTAGTAACAGAAGTGGACTGAGAGCCAATAGAGAGACCAAGACACCGGGCTGATCTGCTTAGAGTCATTTCTCATTGAGAAAGTAGGTGGCCACTTTCTGCTGAAGCTAGAGCTTCTGCATTACATCAACCTTCAGCATCAGGAAAAATGTATTACAGAAGTCCAGTTGGGAGGTGACAAATGCCTGGATCTCTGTGGACAGATGCTTGTCTGGGAGTACAGGGTGAAATGTCCAAGCATCCTGGAGGAGGAAGAGGAAAGTATTTTTCACCACTCATGCTACATGATCATTCAGGTTTAATAATGAGATGACCAGGAAGCCTTGCACCATTTTGACAAATATGGGACGGGGGAAGCAGAAGGGCTTGGATGGAAGCTGTGGGGGAACAGTATCCCAGCTTGTTTTTCAAAGTGTTTCACCCTTTCTGAACAGTAATACTGGATATTACCCTGGTTCAGTTTGAACCACCTCTTCTTCATCTAGGAGCTGTTCTCTTGTAAGCATTGTGACATCTTATAAGAATACTTAGATGTACATCTTGGTGTCACCAGTCTATCATTGGCAGCAGAGACCATAGCATCTCACCATTTTTCCAAATAGTCTCATATAAATATTAAAAGTGAAGGTAAAATGCTCCTTTGAGGGAAGAGGAACAGTTTACCTATCGCTATTTTCTTGGGCTTGTTAGAGAGGAATGATGCTATTGTAGGGCAGCTAGCTGTGTCATGCAAATGTGGACAACTGTTTCAAAAGCTTGTCTAGTTGTATGAGTATACTGAGATGTGATCACAATCCATAGTCATAAAGAGGCTGTCCTTTAGTGCTCCCATGCTGTCATGGCACATGTCACATGTTGTTGGGACTTTGTTGTCAATACTTTCTCAGTGATTTTTCCTAGGAGTGGAAGGTTGGAAGCATGATGGTCCTATGAGTTTTTCTCCTGTCATTATGTTTGTTTGCAGCATGATCCCCAAGAATGAGCAGGGGGGGTTAAAAGTCAGAAGATCCTGAGTTCTAATCCTTGCTGTGTGTGAGTTTGCTCTCTGCCTCCTTTTCCCCATCTGTAAAATAGCTGCAGGAATGTTTAATTTACTTAGCTATTATGATTAATTATTTGTATGGAACTTTGAGCACATAAAGCTCCATATAGCATATTTAAAAAAAGACTGAAAATATTAATTTGGATGTGAATTAAGCTAAACCGAATTAAGGACACTTTAATTCTGAGTAACAGCATTCATACAGGGGTTTAAAGGGGTTTAATTAATTCACTTTAAAAGGTAATTTGGATGAGTGTCCCCATGTAGCCAAGCCCTTTGTCTGACTGCAGATATACTTGCCTAAAATAATTTTCCTTCTAGTATGTAGTTAAATTCTCCATAAAATACGTGAGAACATTCATTAAAAAAAGATGTTAAAAGAACCCTACTGAAATGCAGCCTTTTTGTTGGCAGTATCCCTACTGTATTATTGGCGCCTTAGATCAGAAATTCATGGGAAGGCAGTTCAGTGAATCATCTGTTTAGTACGTTAGGCCTTCATCCTGCTCTTTTCTATTTTGGTTTAGGGGGAAAGTACTATAGCTGTGTTTTTAATTCTTTCCAGAGTATGATGAATAAAAGGAAAAGTTTCCAATGAAGTCTCATTCACTGATAAATATAGGAAACCTTTTTCTAAGCTATTACTAGTGAGCCTTCCAAAACTTTGTACGCTTCTGTGCCCCACATAAATTTCTCTTGCAGTTTCCTTAGCTTCTGAGAAACAAGGGTTACACAGGCAAACTTCAGTGTGATTACATCATCAACAAGGGACAAAATTGTGATCCTATCAGTTGTAACAGTTGCAATATTCATGAATGGAATCCTGAAAGTTCAAATAGTTAAGCCCAAATAAAATTGTGATCTTTATCCCACTTGACAGCTACGTTTATCAAATTATTAAGGGGAAAAATTGATTGCTAAAAGTTATAGTGTGATCTATTATGTGATTTTATCAAGGTATAACTGTATTGCCAAGTGGAAATTGCAGTCTTATTCAGAATGTGAATTGAGCACACACAATATAACATAACAATTACACTATTGTTCTGGCAATTTTGTTTCTGTTCTTAACATTTTTGTTTCTTTTCTTGCTCCCTTTTTCTTTAACATCCTTTTTCTAACTGTTACATTAGAAAATAAAAATAGGAAAATGGGGTGGGGGAATTGAATAATGAAAATTTACACTAACCAGTTTAATTTCACCTCATGTATCTGAATTCATCAAACCAGAAAAACATTAAATCATATGCTGCATATTAATTAACAGGTTGAAATACAGAAGCCGATTGGGTGCATATACAAAACTGTATTTCTTGCCTTGAACTATATTTCTTGTCTTGGATATATAATCTTGTTTGCAGCCATGTTTAAGTTTTTCCTTGGTACAATTTCATTGATATTTTATATTTCCACAAAAGAGAAAAATACGTTTTAAATGCTGTAATTTTAAAAACAAAATAAAAGATCTGTCATTGTTATAGTAGATACTCAAGTCAACTAGAAACTATTACTGTAGTAGAATATTGCTTGGGTTCCTACCTAGATAAAACAGTATTTTTGATGGCTGCTATAGGTAAAAAAAAAAAAAAAAAAAAAAAAAAAAAAAAAAGCAGCAGCAACAGCTCTGCTTCAAACAGGTTCGCTCTTGTCACAGCTATTAGTGCCAGTCTTTCAATAGCATGTCAGATTGATTGGCAGACAGTCCTTTTCCTCTTTAGTGAAGAATAGTAATTTTAGTGTGTGCTTGAAATAAAAACCTAGCATAAATGATTTTCTGTTTGTAAAGGAGGAAGCTAGGTTTCTTGCAACCTATGTACGTTACTTTGTATTGTGTTTCACAGAAAATTAAGCTATGTAAAATCCATTTGATTATTTTTGTCACTCTCTTCTAGCACTAGGCTTTATAAGTCTGAGAAAACAGCTATAGGTAGGGCCCTACCAAATTCACGGCTGTGAAAAACGCATCATGGACCGTGAAAACTGGTCTCCCCCTTTGAAATCTGGGTTTTTGTGTGCTTTTACCCTATACTATGCAGATTTCGCGGGGGAGAACAGTGTTTCTCAAATTAGGGGTCCTGATCCAAAAGGAAGTTGCAGGGGGATCGCGAGATTATTTTAGGGGGGTTGCAGTATTGACACCCTTACTTTTGTGCTGTCTTCAGAGCTGGGCGCCCTGCCAGCAGTAGCACAGAATAAGGAGGGCAAGACCAAACGATGCCATCCTTACTTCTGCACTGCTGCCTTCAGAGCCGGGCGGCTGGAGAGTAGCGGCTGCTGACTGAGGACCCAGCTTTGCAGGCAGCAGCACAGAAGTAAAGGTGGCAATACCATACCGTGCCATCCTTACTTCTGTGCTGCTGCTGGCGGCAGCTCTGCCTTCAGAGCTGGGATCCTGGCCAGCAGCCACTGCTCTCCAGGTCCCCGGCTCTAAAGGCAGCGCTGCCGCCAGCAGCAACGCAGAAGTAAGGGTAGCATTACCGCGACCCCCCCACAACTCCTTTTTGGGTCAGGACCTCTACAATTACAACACTGTAAAATTTCAGATTTAAATAGCTGAAATCAGGACATTTACAATTTTTAAATTCCTCTGACCATGAAATTGACCAGTGTGGACCGTAAATTTGGTAGGGCCCTACCTATAGGCTTTGGCCTTTTTAAATAGCAGGTGGGGTGAAACCCTGTTGAGATCATGGAGCCTTTTTTTCCTTTCCCTCACTATAAACTGCATATGTGGTTTGTGTAGCCACTGTTTCAGAGCAACAAAGGCTGAGCTGAATTCCTACCTCATCCTGTCAGTCAGATCAGCCAACAGGTGTTGCTGTTGAGTGACTTGAAGTAGGGGGAGCTACTGTCAGCTTGTGCGCCATGCTTCCATCAACTAGAGGTGCTGAGGTGAATGCAGGTCCATGGCCGCCTCCCTCATCAGCCTGTTAGATGGGTAGCACTGGCAGTAGCACTGTACTTGTGGAGTTCCTATGCAAACCTTATGGGATAGATAAGTCCTACAAAGCATTCCTATGTCCACCATTAAGGAAATTAGGGCTCTGGACACCATACTAATGATCACACCAGGACTATGTGAGTGTTTCTGTCACTTCATGTAGCAACATTGCCACATATCTGTATGCTCTGGTCAGTGTCCCTCTATATATACCTTGCTCCTCAAGGGTGATTGCTACATAACATAAACTATATCAACATTTCCCAATATTAACATCTTGACACTCCGAATTCTCCATTTTTAAATTCTGTCCTTCTTAATGCTGTAAAGCCGAGGCCCAGAGTTATGTCAGCATCACTGTTTGCTGTGGATTTTTCTGTAGAAGACTGATGAGTGTGCAGCCCCTCAAACTTGTTTCCATGTCCCAGTTTCACAGGTTATCTTCTAGTCCTTGTCACCATGGCATTTAGAAAGTGCCAGAGGTAGAATGAGGGATTAGATTGGCTTATACATGTGAGTCTGTGATTATCCTCTGGAATACCAAAGGTAGTAGTGATCCTGATGGGGACTGACAGCACATCCTTTGTGCTTCACTCTCCAGGCCTACCCAGAGCTCATCACGTGAGTATATGATATCTTCCAGGGTGAGCCTTTACTCCTGGACAACCTGTGCCTCCATGATGTGTTGGAAGGTTTCCTTTGGCTTATTGACCTTTTGCGGAGGGTTTTGGTGTCTTCTATGTCTCTGAGCTAAGGCTAGCCAGATAGCCCTCCTTTTTTCCCTTACTTGCTTCAAAAATACGGTTCATAGCATGGTTGAATGTGATTCTGCAGCCAGTAGTTGGCATAGTCTCTACCCTATGTAGCATACCCCTAGAAATACTCTTCTTCAGACCCCTACCTTCTCTCTCCCTCAAGGCATGCTGTCCTGCAACTCTCCTATAGTCCGCCTCCTGCCCATTCTTAGCCTACAAGTCCCTTAGCAAATGCTAGCTCCTTCACTCTCTTATCTGTTATTATTCCTCTGCATTTAATTGAAGTCAACAGGACTACTCGTGTGCTTAAAATTAGGTATGTGCTTAATTACTTTGTTAAACCAGGCCTTAAGGCACCATTGACACAACTAAGGCAGAGGCACCTTGCGGAGCACATAGAGTCCTCTGAGCCCTTTTGAAAGTCCTGATTGAGCAGCCGTCTCTTAAACTACGTGTCGTACCTGACCTCTTTAGCAGTCAGCTCCACAACACTCAGGGGACTAGGCTGTAACAAAGCACCTGCTCCGAAAACTTCTCAAGTTGCCAACCATGTGCTGAGCTCCAGCTGGAGTGCACGAAAAACATTTCCCATCCTACATAAATCGCAGAATCATTGATTAAAAGATGATCAGACTCCTCTTCTAGGCAAGCCATTAGTCCATTACATTTATAGATAAAGTCATCCTTCATGCGGAACATATCAAACACTATTTTATTGCCTTATTTGGAGCTAAAAATAGTATGTACTTAGCATAAAACTTTAAACGCAAAGATGAAATATTATAATATAGATGTACAAGAATTCCTTCAAGACAAGTCACCTCAGCTGTAAAAGACATGAATGTTGAATTTTGCTAGAGTATACATATGCATAATAAATAGCATACACTAAATTTAAATAATAAAATTATAGTTTAGTGTTGACTATGAAAAGATAAAATACAACAATAGACAATTAGAATAGTCAGAAAAAAGTTCCAAGAAGAAAACAATGAAATAAAGAACTATTCCAAGAAAGATATGAATTCAGAAATAAAGCTACACCTACTATTTCATTGGAGTCATACAGATTTTTTGTAATGCAGAATGCACCAAACTACTAAAATATTAATTTGTTTTCTTATTAGCAAAAACTCTTTTATGAGTGGATATCCCAATCCATTACACAATCTGAAGTTATGGTGGATTCATAGGAAATATAGTCATTCTGTTTTCATGTGAGCTAAGTGTATGTATTGATAAGATAAATAAAACGTTTAAGAAGAATGTCAAACTACAAGTTTAATTGTAAATAGCAGCTGTAAATTTAATATAAAAGCATAACAATACTGTAGTGTGATCACAATTATGAAGAGATGACTGCACTGCTTGAGTGTTTAAAGTGACAATGCTCCCAAGACCTGGGGGCACTATATTTCAGTATAACCACATCTTAGAGTATATTATTGCCTACATAATATCACCACCTGTTGGCCTTTCTCACTACAGCTGTATATTGTACAGAGCGTGCTTTTTATTTTGTCCTTCAGCAGTCCTCCTATCTCCTTCCTGATCATATTGCATATTTTCCTTCTTCGTGTCCTTTTAGATGCTTATACTACCATACAGTTACTTGCACTAAAAAAGTATACTATTTGCTGTAATTGAACTGATTGGTATATATTTGTATGCAATTTGCTTTAATTTGTCTTCCAACTTGGTCTCATCTCAAGTCTTGAATATTGGCTTTTAGTGATTGAATTATATGAATAAATAGGCCCTGATCCAGCAAAGCAGTTAAGCATGTGAGCAGTCCACTGAAATCAGTTATATATATTCTCAAGTGCTTTGCTAGATTGGAACCATGGTGAATAGCTGGGCCCTCAACAATAATCACTTTGGTGACTCACTAAACCCTGGCACTCCATGCTAAAAAGTTTTTATTTAGGATTTCCTTTTGTTTGCTTTCTCTGATTAGATGTATACCAAACCAGTATTTCTTGACTCTGAATCTTGATTATTAACCTTTTGTAATTAAGATACTTTGTCTATTTGACACGTATTACTCTTTTTTACTTTTCTAATTTACATTATACTTCCAATAGTTCTTTATAATGTTTCCCATTTTTTCATTTGCCAGGTCTTTGGTACCTTTCAAATGCTAAATGCTGTTCCATATATCCTTAGTAACCAGGCTGGATTTTTCTGTCCTTTTTAATATTTAGGTTTTATTGGATGAATGTAGATTGCACCTTCTCTAACTGTACCTTAAATAATTGCCACTTAAGGGAATTAAGAAGTACAAGGGAAGGAAAATGCTGACCCATAGACTAAGCAGAGGGGAAAAACATTCCCACTGGGTCCAATTTCATAAGAAGGACCATCAGGATAGTGACTGGGACCTGAAATTATGAGCTGAATGACCTCTAAAAAATTATCAGTTCAAAGAGGAGCTTGTCTATAATTGTTTGCACTAAAGAAAGTGGGGATAGGGAGAAATCCCATAGAAGGAAGGCTGCTTCCTTGTTCTTGGTTAACATATGAAATGAAATTATGATACTGTACTGTGTAGTTTTTGTGCAATGTCAGAAGCTCATATTGTGGGTCAGTTCCAAAAAGGCAGATAAAATATCTTGAATTCCAAAGGAATATTTTTATACATGTCCTCTATTAATCATATTCAAACACAGTATAATATATTCATCAATACTGTAATATAAGAATCTGGTAAAAGTGATGAAGAGAATGTGCAATATTAAGGACCTTTAAGACCACTGCTAAATTCACATAGATTGTTTTCTCCTTTAGCTATATTATGTAATTCTCATATAATATGCCCTGGCAATAAGGGGGCCATAAAATGGGTGCAAGTGACATATAAATTACAAAGGGGCCTTAGTGTAAATAAACATAGAGGTCTGTAGTCTTTGGAAAATGTCAATAACTGATCTAGACTTCTAGACATTGGACTAAATTCACTGCTGGTAGAATTGAATGTAGTTACATTGATTTCAGTGAAATTTTACCCATTTACATCAACAGTTAATTTGTTCCATTGTCTTCAGAAAGGTGGGGATAAGATGTACGGAGGCAAAATTGTAAGCTGGTCTCTTAGCACACAATGAAAAATATTTTCAACTACTGTACAATCAGCTAATATTATTAATATTATTCATGACACCTCTTTTTTTCAAAAAAAATTTCAACAACCTAGGTGATTGTTACCAGAAGGTTTTTAAGGGAAAGCTTGATGCTCTGTAACTAAAGGACAAAGCTGGTTACTATCTGATATTTAGGAATTGAAATGTAGGGGTGGTCAATGCATCTGCAAACAAGGCATTAGGACAGCTGCTACATTACTACTGTATGTTTGTACCTGTCTGTACCTGTATCTCTTGCCAAAAATGTGCATTCTGGTTTCTATCTTACTGCATCTGTCCAAAGACCAGGAAATAATAGTAGGTGTAAATTCCTAGAACTTCATTTCCAGAAGATTTCCAAAAAAATCAAAATATCTACTTTGAAGCAAAGAGCATCTTGTGATAGTGACAAAAATAAACCCTAATTATTTTGGCTCAGGAGACATCCAAATCTTTCAGATTCTGGAAATTCATTTTATCTGAATTTTGGATTCAGAGTGCACAGCTGACATTCAGATAATTGGAGTCTGAAAATTCTTGGCAGCAACTATTTAACCACTTAGATGAAAAAAAATTCTGTCACAATAGGTTTTTTTTAAAATGTCAAGGAGGTAATCATAAAGAAAAGGGTGAACTTTGGGGAATATAGTTTTAAAATGTCTAAAGTCCATGGACATGAGTTTGTACCACAAAACATGTATATGCCAAACAGAGTGAATTTACTGGCATAAAAGTTTTTAATGCAATCGGAAATTTAGCCTTACTAAGGACTGCAAGATTTGGCCCTAACAGTCCATTATTCTGGTCCTTTGTGTCACTATATTGTTCGTTGCTGAGCTTCTTCTTTGTCCGGCCATGCAGGAGAAGGACAGGAGACACTGGATGTGGTTTAATTAGACCACAATTTTATTTCTAATTGTCAGGGAGTACCCTGCAGATAAAAGTATACAGTGCAGATAATTTCATAATCATTTACACATACCGGGTTGGGGGGTGGAGGAGGGGAGGCTGCTGTCAGCCCCCTCCCTTTGCCCATCCAGGTCCCCAGCATCCCTCAAGCTTTCAAATTTTTCTCTTCAAGGGGTGCCTCTGCTCCACTCCACTTTGGAAATCATAGCTTTGCATTCAACATCTGCCATCCAGATATAGAAAACAGCTGCTTTTTTTAAATAAGGAAAATTGGTTTACAGCTTCCAATTTATTTCCTCCTGTGACTGTGAATGAGGAACTCTCTTTAGCTGGCTTTGTAAAGTCTACCCTCGTTTGAACATAATGATTTCAAACTTTGGATGTCCATTACCTATTAGGACCTGGCCACTTCCCCCTCAAATGAGGGTTATGGGGGGGCTATAAAGGAGAGGGGGTTGGCTTCCTGCTGTACCAGTCCCAGTAGCCCCACCCCCACCCCCATTTCTGCTCCTTTAATGGATACCTCCTTTAAATTCTTTCCCAGTCTATTTTATCTGATCACCGTGTCTCTTCCCTACAGAATACCTGCACTGGACATTTGCCCCATACTTACATCATGAGTTGCAACATCATAGCCTAATGCCCGTTTCATGTTTGTCCCAACTAAGCCTCAAACCCACTATGGGGAATGCAAAAAAAAACCCACCTCACCTTGGCCAATCTGGCAGTGAGCGAAAAAATTCCTTTCCAGCCCTCCAAGAGAGGAGCGACTAGCATATAATCCCCACAGTGGATCATGACAAAACCTGGTATTTAACTATTTCCAAGAGTGGGAGAGAGGGTGCTGCTCTGCCTGGTCCAGGTAAAAGAGGGCTTTTTCCTGCACCAGCATGGACCCAAATAGTCTCCTTTCTCTTCCGGTGGTCACCGGGGGAGGGTGTATGGGATGGGTCAGTGTCTCCTTGTTTACCTGGTCTGATAAGCTGGACCCAAATAGTCTCCTTTCTCTTCTGGTGGTCACCGGGGGTGGGTGTATGGGATGGGTCAGTGTCTCCTTGTTTACCTGGTCTGATAAGCTGCTGCAGCAAATCACTCTCTGGCTATCTAGCCTTAAAAGGGGCCACACACCTTTTCCTACAAGCCAGACAACAGTCCCCACTGCTTAATGTGCAGTGAGGTCATTCTATTAGCCTTCACAGCATACAGGGTTTAACTTGGCATCTCTCAAGACTCTCTGTGATGTTTGTTCAGCAGTTTGCTCTTACATCCATCCACTCGTGCAAAAATTTGAAAATGTTAAAAGTCATGGACCTATTTTTCAAAATATGAGAATCATGAAATCTGCCAACTATAATTAAAATCTAGCCTTACGTATATCATATATCATCAGAGCTAAAACAATAGTAAAATATAACCCTCCACCATCTCTTTATTTTTAAAGTTCAGGGTTGTTCAATGCATAAACTATTCCTTACCCTTTCAGCTCATGGGATTGACCAGTTAAGCAGACATATTTATTTTGATGTGTATAGGGATTTCAAATTTAGAACAAAATGATAAAAGTTTAGAATATAAAACAAATGAACTAAGCAGAAAAGCAGTGTGTCTGTTGGACATCCAAAGTTTGAAATCGTTATGTTCAAATGAGGGTAGACTTTACAAAGACAGTTAAACAGTCATTAACAGTCACAGGAGGAAATCAATTGGAAACTGTAAAGCCATTTTCCTTATTTAAAAAAAACAGCTGTTTTCTATACCTGGATGGCAGATGTTGAGTGAAAAGCTATGATTTCCAAAGTGGAGTGGAGCAGAGGCACCTGTTGAAGAGAAAAATTCGAAAGCTTGGGGGATGCTATTTGAGCCTGGACTAAAATGAGTAAATAGTAAGGTTCTTCACCATTGAGAATGCTGGGAAAGAATTATTTAAAGATAACTTTATGGAGAGAGCAGGGCTTCTTATTCTTGAAGGTTGCAGTAAAACTGTTGTAGCTTTCATGCATCCAGTGGGGGGGGGGGGGGGGAAATAACGTTTGATGTTTCAGGAGCATGCGTTTTATAACGTAATTCGGATTTGAGCATGAAGCACTTTTTGAGAGGTGACTGTGCAGGTTCATAAAAGTGGATCATGACCTGATGATTACCCTGTTGGTAAGGTGAATGCCCATCATTTATCCGGTGAGTCTGCTGTACATTATATGGAAAGAATGTTTTCATGTGACAAGTCTCAAATTTGAAATGAAACACTTATAGGTGCATTTGATTTTTGTTTTTATTTTCAAAAACTCTCTTTACAGTTTGTCAGTTTGTAAGCTCTGCCTTCAGCTAAAATAACAGTTGTTTTTTCTCCCAAACCATCATTTTGAAAACCAATACGTATCCTGTCATGTTAACATTAATGGGTGAAGTGAACTGATTAGAGTTATTTTTGCCATTAATTTTCTTTTAAAATCACTTTAAAATTTGTGATCCAAAAAGAGAGAATATTGTATAGTTCTGCTGAGACTTTTGATTGTTCCTGACACTGATTGACAGAAAAAGGGTTTTGGGGTTTTTTTGTTTTGTTTTTTTTTGGTTGGAATAAGAGAAAAATACAAATGTTACTAAAAGCAATGACAAATGTAAAATTGTACTTCTCTTCAGTTACATTTTAGAGATTTTGATAATAAAGCTTTTAGTGTATTTGATTTTAGCTCCCATTGACACAACACTACACTTCTCAAAGCAGCTACTTGTTTTTTCATAGGTTGTTGTACATCTGATACTGACTTCACCATTCAAGTCTAAGACTAATACGTTGGTGAAATGTGAATGTCTACACTCTTGGTTAGGCTTTGCTATTTAATACTAACATTTAAAAGGATTAAAAGGAAGTATTGCCTCCTGTGTCCAGTCATATTTAATCATAATGTAACCATGTCTGTTTAGAAAGAGCTATATGTGAAATTGATTTCTAAGACAATTTGTCCCTCATTCTGCAAAGACTTATGCATATGAGCAGTCCCATTGAACTAATCGTGCACATAAAGTTGTTCATGTGGTAGCAGGAGCAGGGCCCATGTTAGAATAGTTTGAGAACTTGTGTTCTTGTCTAGGTCTGTAGAAAATGCTTTTTTTAAAATAGTGCTTTTACTCAGTCCATATACCTGGCCAAACCGTGTCATAAATAGTTTTAGCAAGACCTGTGTTGATTGTATTAAACACATTTTAATGCTCTGTGTAGGTGGATCCCTATTGACAGTGATTGGCCTTGACCTTAGTAAATTTTCCTAATATGTGATTGGAAACTAAAAACATCAAAAAACAAAATTAGGCACGTAAGTTCAGTGTTATCTAGGAAGAACTCTGACATGCAGCACAGGAAGAACAGTTTCTATAAACTGAACACACTGCAATATTTTCAGTAGTTCACTACAGTATGGGTTGTATAGAGGGAGATGTTTTCCAATAATTGAAAGCCTTAAGGCTGCGTAAGATTAGAACTGAATGTTTTACTGTTGCAGCTGTACTATATGGGTGGTTTAGGCAACCTGAAATGCTTACTTTTACTTTCAACTAAACTTTTTTTCTGCTTCCATCAGAACCATTAGAAATTACGTCAAGTATTTAAGTGTTTTTCAACAAAGTCAGAGTTGTGGGTTGGTAATTGAAATTGGGAGACAGGTTTATGTAATTGGATGTTTTTTTATTTTTCTCTCTATCCTACATCTGTTGTAAGGATTATGACATGAAATTTAAAAGTGGATTTACTTGATCTGTGACACACAAATATGTATTTTAGTTTTAAATTCTCTTTAAAATATTCAGTTCAGATTTATACACTATTAAGGGAATCCATGGTGAATATTTTATCATATAGTACCATTGTTTGGTTTTGTTTTTATCATAGGGAACTGAAAGTCTATTGGTAATTTTTGTATTAAAAAGCTTGTTAATCTCCATTGATTTCTAAGTTTGTTATAGATTCTTAGCTGAAAAATACAGTACATCACTGACTGTTCTATCACCTGACAGCAATTGATAAAGCATCCATGTAGAAAGTGTCAGAAAAGGTTAATATTTATTGATTTTTATGGTGCTACAGCCAATGTAGTTTTGCCATCAAAGATGTATGGCCACCAGCAATGGAATCTGTAAAATTGCAGGTTGCACGCTAGTTTTTATTATAACCTATGTCAGTATTCTGGACTTTAAAAATGACAGATATTTAATTTAAGACAAAAGGCTCTGAATGTGCAGCTACTAAATACCTGAGACTGGAATTTAGTATTCTAAAATGAAACCCAAGAGCAGCACTTAAAAGCTCAAGGGGGAAAAAAACACACAACCTTGCATTGCAAGCAACGATCACATTTAGCCTTTTCATTCACTTAACTAGGTGCTATTGATCTGCAGAAGGTGCCCAAGCAAGTGATAGCTGAAATTATGAGCAATAAAGGGCTTGCTTCTTCAAACAAAAAAGTATATAATTAGCAGGGGTGTAGGAAGGGGCAAAGCCTGTGTTTGGTTTTAAAGGCGTTTAAACAAAATGGAATGAGTGCAACAGCCGTGTTTAAATGTACACAAGGAGAAATCTGGTTGCCTTGAAGCATAAATCCATGCTCTGGTTGCAGTTTATGTGTAAAAATTAGGAGTGCACCACAGCCTTTACATTTATCTCCATCAGTACTTGCCTGACAGAAAGGCAATCCATTGGTTTGCCTACACCAACCAGGGACATGGAAATCTTTCAAAGCTTTAACTTTTCTAAATGTATCTGTAGTTTACATTTTTATTCTATTTTTCACTTAGCTGACTTTTTACACTGTGCTTTTCATAACTGGTATGGCTTTCTGGAAGCTACAAACTGTTCTGGAAGATATATAAATGCTAGTTAAAGAGTTGAAAGTTTCTCTAATAAAAAAGAAAATATGTCCCAATCCTGCCACCTTTATGTAGGAGTAACTTTTATTCAAGTAGACCCACTGACTTGAGTTGAACTGTTCTCAAGAGCATGGACAGCAAGATTGGGCCCTATATTTCAAGAGAATGAATTAAATTTCTGTATTATAGAATTGTTGTTATTTTGATACTACAATTTTGCATGCATGTGTCTCTCTTTTTTACTTTCTTTAAAGTTGATAGTGGTGATGGAGGGATAACAATGAGTTTATTTCGTAAGCTAACGATAATTCTAATGGTAAGCAACACTTTTAAGTTTAACCTGACCAGTAGAATAAACTGTGTGGTGTACTGTAAACATGCTTTACATCTCTTCTTGTCTGTACCACATTTTTCTATTGAGCTTTATACCACTAGTTTGTCTGGTTTTTTTCTCCCAGACAGCTTACCCATTTTATTGTGCTCATTTAAAGGAAAGAAAAACAGTTTGTCTCCTTGAAAGGCAAGAGAACAGTGAGTGGAAAACTACTTATATAGCTAAAATACCATTATAATATATAGCAACTAAAATTCCAAAATTGAAAGAGAGGATACCAAGGAAAATCATGAATCATTTTATAAAATGCAACTGACAATTTGAAATATTCTTCATAAAGATTTTTTTTCTATCTTTCCTTGAACTTAGTAAAATGTAATATTTTAATTATTGTTAAAATAACTTGTTTAATTTCAATAAGTCAAATAAAATCCATTTCTCATATTCTCATATAACTCCACCTTTTTTATTTTAATGACTCTCTCATTAATCTAACCTTCTCCATTTTTATTGTGCTTCATTTCCCCCCTTCAGATCACATAAAATTCTGACTCGGAAATGGTACATATACAGCAACATATTCTTGGATACATTTTACATTTTACATTTTTTCTTTTATTCTTTTGTTTTTAACTTTCAATACAAGCAACAACATAATCGCTGCATAGTGTCCATAAGTAACTTCCACGCTGCAGCTACGGATGGCAGCGTAGTGACAGATGGTTTTTCAAACACTTTATTTCATTTTTTAAATTAAATATCACTGCTATAAACCATTCATTATCGTTTATAACACCTTCACCCCAAAATTGGTCCTTACCTTAGGTAATGGCTGATATGTTGTGGTGTTAGATGATTTTAACAAATGATTTTGTGGAATTATTACTTAATTCATAATGTAATTAAACTTTAGTACCCAGCAATATACAACAGAAACCATATATTTATTTTAGCTTGCATAACCATGAAAAGACAGCATTGCTTAAATCACCAACATTCATTGAATAAATAAAATAAATTTATTGCTAACTTGCCACATACATATGTGATGTAATATTAAGAGATGAAGAAGAAAAGAGGTATTTCCAAACTATCTCTAGCCGTTTATTGAATGTGTACATATGGCTGCCATAAGCATAGGGCAACATTCTGGCTTACCCTCTGTGCATGTTGAAAATGGGGATCCAAAAGAGGAATCACAGGTCATAATTCTTTATTTCCCTAAACCCTGCAGAATTAACACTTTGCTGATAGACCACACACATTCTGACTGATCCTCAGAAGCATAATTCAAGATGGCCTTTGGATACAGAGGTGTGATGCACATATATTACTGCAACCCTGGGGATCTGCGTATGGCCACTAAGCACCCTCCTCTGCTTAGGGCTTGTTTACATGAACATTTTGTTTGCTGCAAGCTGGGGTGTGAACCTACCTCACTCTAGCTTGTTGTGGACTAACTGCCCATGTGGACCCTGCTGATGTTCATCACTACTCCTATTTCAAAGAAACTAGATCAGAGCTCACTAACGAACTGTTAATGTATGTCAGCAAGGTCCACATGGTCTGTGGCAGGCTAGTGCAGGGTAGATTCACACCCCAGTTGCCGCGAACTAATTGTTTGTATAGTCATCCGTAAGATTTCTCCTACTCCTGGAAGTAGTAATGTGTGTAAGCAGCTTGCAAAACAGAACATGGGCAAAAACAATGGGGCAAACACCTGTTTGTGGAAAAATCAATGGCAGCCAGAATTTGATCCTTAATAATTAAAGGCCCAGTTTTCAAATGTGGGTCCCTAAAGGGAGGCGCCTATGGTATATTCTCATTTGGACACTAAATACCCTTTGAACATCCTTAAATGATCATTTGGACACCTAGATCCCTGTTATAAAAGTCCTCTATTTATCCAGAGTCAGTCCAGAAAGTAGCAATGTAAGGGGAAGATGTCCCTATTTTGACTCCATAGCACATTATCAACCCCCGGATCTACTGCATTCTCAATGAGTTTATATTTTTGTTTGTTTATAAGTGGTGTACCTTGATTTTGTAACCATCCCTATTATGACATCAGAAGATGATTTACCTAATCCATCTTTAACATAACGCGTAAATCTTAGGCTAGACTCTGATTTCCCCTACTCTGGACCCACAGAGAGGTCTTTGCATGGTCTGTGCTATGGGATCTAGGGATACACTGCTATGGAGGTAGCTGACTCGTTCTGCTCCCTCATGGACCAAAAGGGTGTGATCTGGCCCTTAGTTAACAAGTCTTTCAATGTCAAGTGAGCTAGAATAAAACCAAGCTGTGTTGATGTTGTAGGGCTAGCAGAGTGAAAAGTACTAAATGTTCATTTTTGTCAGTAAAGCTGTCAGGAAAAATACAAACAGGAAGCAACGGTTGAGTTTATATGTTCACTTTTCTAGCCATAGCTATGCTATAAATAATTGTATACACTTATCTTTAAAGTGTAGCGTTTTTAAATTCTACATTTACAAGAGATTGTCTAATTTATGTGTGTCTTAGGGTCTGAAGGCACTATCCACAAGAATGAACAAACAAACAAAAAGAATCCCACCAAAATTTGTCAACAGAATGAATAGCGCAGAAGTTATTGCATTATTTTGTATTTTAGGCTCCCCTTTCTGATATCCTAAAGCCTGTACAAAAGCAGTTGAGAGAAGTTAATGTGTGGCCTTGTCTCACTGCTGTGGTACAGGAGCAGCTGCAATCCAGAGGGGATTTGACCTATGGGGAGGCCAGGCGATGTTTGTGATGCCCAAAGTTCTACTCAGAAAGGGTAGCTTTAAATTGCTATGTGGACACCATAAGAGACCTATGAATAGAGGGTGGCAGAGGATGTGCTGAATCAGTGCATTGTCGCAAGGCCTCGGCCAACTTTTAAGCATCCATTAGCCAGCTCTCAGCTTCCTGGGCAAGAGTGGGTGGCATGTGCTTTCTGCCATCATGACCCTCCGTCTGGACAGCCCCTTTGCAACCAGTGCTTGCAGCCCTGGGTCCCACCAGCATAGACTCTGCTGATATATGTTTGAATAGAATGGAGAGGGGTTGGAGATTTTTTGGTAAGCTATCATTGAACAACAAAACAAATTACAGAGAGAATCCCCATTGCTCAAGTGACATTAAGTAAAATATTGTAGAAAGAGGTGAAATTTCAAATGGTTTTTGAGTGCAAAGAAGGTTGAATTTTTAATCTCCATAATCAAAACTCTATTTCTGCTCCCAGTTCTGTCATAAGAAACTGGGGGAAAGGTCAAAGATTTGGGCTGTGGTTCTGCATGCACCAGATTTTCTTTTTTGCATTTCAAGAAAAATGAAACTTCAAGTGATTATAATGGAATTTTATTGTTTTGGTTTTAGTAATAGATACAGTCTCTACATTGGAAGATAATGGTCCTAATTTTAGCCTTACAAAGATAGTGTGTTTTGGAGATCAGGTCCTAACCTATACATTTGATTTCAATATGACTACTCAGGATTGCAAGCACTGTGGATAATAATGTTGGCAGAAATGGGCTCATAAATTGTACACACCAACACATCCATGTCAAGTTTATATTTTCACTCTTATTTACAGCACCCATTTTAACAAAGATAGTTTTTTAGTCTGGGAAGGAACACGTTTTTAAGTTATAAAAATAAAACAGACACTCTCCCTTCTCAATTAGAAAAACACAAGATGTACAGAAAAACTGAGAGTTGTGTGTGTCTGTGTCTGTGTATCTGTGAGTGTATATCTTATCAATCATATCATGGAGAATAGCAGTTATTTCTCAGATTCCTCGGGTTTTGAATTCTTCCTTAATGGGTTACCAAATAGGAATTACCTTTTATGTCACAATGGCACCATTAAGGGTATGTCTGCATTTCAAGCTGGTGGTGTAATCCCCAGTTTGAGGAGACATAACCATGCTAGCTCTGATTGACCTAGTGTGCTAAAGAATGTAGCCATGACAGTACAAGTGGCAGGGGGCTAGCTACCCCAAGTATGAACCTATCCAAGAGTATGTCCCTCCCATCGCTCGCACTGCCATGGCCAAACTATTTTTAACACACTCCTTTAGCTCGGATTTCCACACCCAGCTTAAAGTGTAGACCTGCCCCAAGAGTGGCCCAAGCTGTTGACATGAGTTTGTCAATAACCTAAATGATCACAACTATTATATACAACAGTTACTAACTTATCTTAATCACAATTTAATTTTTTTCAATTACAGTCTATGCACAAGATTTCAGTTAATTTTAACTCTATAGAAAGTTTGAAGTATCTGTGTTATCGCTTTCCTAAGAGTATTTGGGACAAAGAAAAGACAGACACAAATGATAAATTTCTTAGCTGACCCAGTTTTTAATACATTTTAACTCATAAACTAACAGATTTACTTGTAAATTCTCCGAAAAATCATTCTGTATTCAATGAATAATTGCCTGTATATTTTTGGAGGATATGCTGTATTTTTCATATGAAACGAGGCTGAATCCCTGCCTAAAGTGCAAAATGAGAGTCAACTGATGGAATCACAACTAGTGCCTCCACAATGTATGTATATAAGTGAGTGTGTGTAGGTGTTTATAGCAACATTCTAGAATTCTGGGTCAGTGACACTTATTAGAAATCAAAAGATTAGATAATTCTGCAAGGAATGTGAATGAGGGTTCTAGGGTAAATGGTACTGTGTGTGGACTATTGATTACTGAAAGTAGTGAGGTATGACAGTAGATGCTGTGCAGTTATATTGTGTGCATATTTAGGAAACTGCTGTTCTTTTGTTTTATTTGTATAAAGTTTAATGCAATTTATTTGAATTACAAGTAATTTATTCATGTTATTATCTTCCCACACTGCATCAAGGAAAAGATTTTTGTTTTAATTACACATGTCCAGATATAGAACAGATAGCCATGTGTAATACATTTGATGTTTAATTGTAATCAGTGAAGGGGAGTGTCATAAATTGCCTGTTTAAAAGCTATCTCATTGCTAACCAGGTATTGGGGGATATTAGTGAAAATCCAAATACTAGGATTTCATGCATTGGCTATTTGAGGGAGGTGGGGGGAGGATGACAAAAAATGGTACTTTTAATTATTAAGATTGTAACTACAAAATCATAATATATTTCTCAATCTCTCTAATAAGCAGTTTTTTTCTTGTCTTTTGTTTTTGTTTTATTAGCTTTTCTGTGGTGCTCAGAGTTAGTATTTGAGTACCTCTCAACACCTCATGAGGTAGGGATCTGTGAGCTACTATCCCTTTTTTATAGATTGGAAACTGAAGTGCAGAGAGGCAAATGACTTGTTGGATTCATACAGGAAGACTGTGGAAGACTTAGGAGTCAAAGTTCCTGGTTCTCAGAACACAAAGCCATTCCTCCTCTCATGTGGCACACTGTATTTTTAAAGTTAAGAAATAGAATCTTTGATCTTTTATTGTGAAGAGACAGTTCCTTCTTTCCTCAAGAAATAAATAGCAATAAATCCCACCCTTACCAGTATGGCGAGAGTAAGCAGAAATGCTGGGTTTTGCATCTGTTGCTGCAGGAATCCTGTTGCCCTATTCAATAAGACTCAGATGAGGCTTGGAAGGCATACAATCTGGAGTGCATGCTTGTGTTTTTGTGTAAAGAAGCAGAATGCTTCTCTGACTATCACTTGCTACGTGATAGCAGCATTCCTTATAAAAAATAACTTCATTATTCTCATAACACAGCAGGTCAATGGCAGAGCCAGGACTAGAATCCAGTTCTCTCCATTCCTTATCCTGTGCCCAACCTACTATCTACATTTATTATTCCAGCATATTGGTCTAAAAGACAGCATTTCACAATAGTGATGCTGCTGTCTTTTGTAAACAGTGTAGTGTTTATTTTAATAAGGGGTATGTTGTAGCTGACTTGATGAGTGGATAACCTGAATACCACGCCCCCTTGCAGGTATATGTTACACATGCTAGCCCATTAGCCATCATTCTTTCCTAGTGCTCTGTGCAGTACCATGAAGCATGGCCCTGCAGCTTACATGGGCAATAGGGAGAGGCTTGCTATGACCACTTCCCCTCCTATCAACCTATGCACAGAAGAGCAGCGCAGAGTATGGATTAGAACAGATGAGCACAGTCTTCCACTCTCATAGCTTCAACTGCTTAGCACAAAAGAGACAGAAAGCTGTCCTAAAGTGACAACCAAGGTCTCCCCCAATACAAGTGAATCCCCAGGTGGTGTAAACTTGGCATAGCCAGCTCTATGTCACCTATGTCTCCCTCATATGTATCCCTTTCCCCAGCCCAGAGGGCATGCTGAGGGTCGGGGGGACCAGGCAGAGGGCACAGCGCTCCAACAGATCTTCATCCCCCACAGTCATTGGCTCCCAGGTAGCCTTCACTTGAGCAGCCTTGAGGATGTCCTTAATTATGTTGTAGCTTAGAGCCACCTTCTCCCCACCTTCTCAGCAGTGCCAAGTGTAAACTCAGTATGGTTGAGTATTGAGCTCGTTCATTTTAATAGGTAAAAATCTTTAAAAAAAAAAAATCTATCAGCAAAACCCCACAAAATACTGTGCCTTTAATTAACTTACCACTTTAGATCTATGATTTTTTTTTAAATTGTCATGCCAGTCTAGTTGTCTTTTGTGTTTATGTACTGTAAAAGCGTACCTATATTTTCTTCTATGTTTGATCATTAACAGGTATATTATTTTGCCAATATATACTGTGAATAATATTTTAAACAAACCCTCTCCTGAGTATACCGTAAACTCAAGAAAAACATTGGTTTTGCCTTAAGGTTTTCATTTCTTTTTGTTTAGTATTAAATCAATATTTTAAGTGTGACTAAAATAAGAATTAGACAATTTACCAGTTTTATACTAAACTGTTAAATGAGATTGAAAAACGTAGGATGAGTGGCCAGGTGATAATTTTAACATCTATAACCATAATTCTAGCTTGGTTTAGGAAGCCTAATAAAGCATTGCTTAGCTGTACTATGGTAAGGACTCTCCCTAAATATTAGGCATGTGTCTTGGAAAAAATCTTGAATCTGATTCTTCTTTTACCATGTAGTGTTATTGTAACCCTGCCGGTCCCAGGATATTAGACATGGTGGGTGAGATAATATCTTTTGTTGGATCAACTTTTGGTGAGAGAGACACGCTTTCGAGCTTCACAGAGCTGTGACACTCTTAGTACCTTTCCCAGACCTGAGGAAGATCTCTGTGTAGCTCGAAAGCGTGTCTCTCTCATCAGCAGAAGTTGGTCCAATAAAATACATTACTTGTCCCTCTTATTTTACCAGTATAAGTCAGGAGTAACTCCACCATAGGCGCCAACTCCATGGGTGCTCTGGGGCTGGAGCACCCACGGAAAAAACATAGTGGGTGCTCAGCACCCACCAGCCACAGTTGTTTGATGGTAGTGCGCTGATCAGCTGTTTGGTGGTGCCCCCGATGAGCTGTTTGGTAGCTCTGGGAGGGGTTTGGGGAAGGGCTAAGAGCAGCAGACAGTCAGTGGCCTCAGGGAGGGGGTGGAGCAGGGGCGGGAAGAGGCGGCGCAAGGGCAGGGTATTGGGGGAGGGGGTGGTGTGGTTATGTAGGGTCTCAGGGTGGAGCGGGGCTGGAGCACCCCCTGGGCAAACTAGAAGTCAGAGCCTATGAATTCCACTGATGTCAGTAAGTTTAGGCCACTGTAAAACTGACAGAAGTGAGAAGAGAATCAGGCCCAATATTTTGATTTTAAAAATTGAGGGGGAAAGCCTTGAATGTGATTATTTGAGCGTGTCTATTAGTCACAAGGGTCAATGAGTTGGATAAAGTGCATTTTGATGTAATGTGGAAGATTCTGAAGACCTTTGTTTCAATAAGACTACTTGTGGAATCCAGTACTGTACTGCTTAATGTGAGAAGGGGTGGCAGAAGCTTACCCTTAGAACATAATATACTTTTAAAATTAAATGTAAATTAATAATTGGATGCCCTTTGAGTAAGTATATCTTTAGTAAATAGATATTTATTAGGATGTTTGTTTCCACCATAGTGAAGCAATCATAGATACATTCCATGGCAAACCTGCATCTCATGACCAACAATCCTCTCTTCTCCCCAAAAAAGGAACATAAATCTTTTAAATGATAAATAAAACAGTTAACAAGTAAAATGTTGAAGTAAGACTTGAGGAAGAATTAGACCAAAAGACCAGTTTTATAATCATAATAATTAATACCTGTCTAGCACCTTTCATCCCAGAGCACTTGACCTGTGACGTACAGAGAGCACCACTAAAAGGCAAACAGTTTTGGGGCAAAAGTCAGCAGATAGTGCATAGTCACTAAACAGAAGTGCACAACATTTTCTTAATCTTTCCACCAAGACTGGCTTTAGACTAGAGCTTATGCTCCAAGCATCACTAAGGGCCAGAGACTGCCACCCTTTCTTACACCGAGTAGTATCTTGCTTCATAAGTATTTCCACTAATTCCATCCATAATGTATTAATATTCTTTTGTTCTTGTTCTTGAGGTTGACTAGCTAGGTATCATTTCTACAGTGGTTAAGCAATCTGTGCAGTACTGGGCTTCTTACAGTGTATGAAAACCAATGCCTTGTTTTGGTTACTTGGTTGTTGGGAGAGTCCCTGTGCATGTTGCTTCCTCAGCACCTCTTTTCTTGCCACATTTCAGTGTTGCATTCCAGATTTGCCCGTTCCTCATTGAATACCATCCAGACTGATCTGCCATAATCATCTCTTAGTTATTCATGCCTTTGCCGCATACCTTCAGGTTGAGCTGTTAAATATGTCCTTGAAGCAATTTCTCTGCCCACCTTGTGAATGCTTGCCAAGTCTGTTCTGGATGCACAGAATACACATGGGAGTTATATTGTCATTCATCCAAACAAAATGTCCTGCCTAACTGAGCTGTGCTTTAATTAGCATGGTTTCAACACAATTTTATTTGCCATATTTAAACACTTATCAGCTGGTAACATTATACTTCACTTTAGTATGCATGATGAACCTGAAGTTGAACAGAGGAAATCTGTCAACATTTAAGCATGGAGGAAGTACTATATCCAGGATTCTCAGCCAGAGAGAAGTTAACATGACAAATACAAGTCAGTTTTTAGTTTAGTGCACAGCCTGATCATGTGATAGTGCTAAGAGAATATTATGAGGTGAGCATGAGCTACACAATCAATAAAAGCAACGTTCAACAGCAGGGCATTGAAATCTGGAAAACAATTCAGCAGAACCTAGCACCACTTACTTTTGCAGGTGCAGGCACATACCAACATCACCAGCATAGTGTGGCTTTATTTGATGATAAACTTAGAGATCCTCTTGAGTTTCAATAAGCATAAATAAGAAACAATCTCAGTTAAGTCACGGATCTACTCAAGTTAGAGGCCTTTAGATGTATAAACACTGCTGAGGATGCTCATGTTCAGATGTTTTGTGATAATCAATTACAGCAGCAAAGATAATGCCTTAGAGATTTGGTGTGCAAACACAGCCCTGTTCAACCTCATTGGAAATATTAAATGCTTCAGAAAAAGCACCATACACAAACGCTCTGCCCAGCATACCATTATGTAGTTGACCAACAATTTTAATGTACTTTCCAGACATCTGATCCTGCGCAGCACTTTCCATAATCCTGGTCTGCTGAGACTATTTCAATTGCATTTGTCAGCTCAATAAAGACTGAGTAGAGATCCATGTTCTGTTCTTTATATTTTTCTTACATTTGACATGCTATGCCAATAGTGCTTCTCTGTGCTTTAAATCCTCACTATATTTCCAGAAGTGAATTCTTTGTAACACTGGCAAGAAGCAATTAAGAAAACATCTAGCTAGAATACTCCTGGCATTAGAGAGTGGTCCTCATAGCTACTGCTCTCATGCTGTTCCACTTTGTGTTTGCATAAGGTAACAGGTTGCATTTTTGAGATTCTCCAGGACTACACAATCTCACTAAACTGCTTCACTAAGCAAATGGATCTACACGACAGTCCCTATAGTTGTAGATTCCTGACAGTAAACCATTAGAAATAAATAACTCTCCTCTGAGCTAATCAGTGTATTAGTTTCAAGTGTAATAATCTCATTCATTTTTTAATTGACATATTGCTTTATTGCTATGTCCTGTTACTTAATCATCAGTGATGTTAGGCAACCTATCTATCAAATTGATCCAAATTTTCATTGGACTGTTGCGGGATCTCAATTTTGTCAGGAATCGGTATTACTTCTGTCTTTCAGTGGGACAGAACTTCTGTAACAAGGTCCATAAACGTCCTTCAGAGCATTGTAGATGACTTTGTGTTTCATTGGTTAACAAGTCATTGCGCGTCATGACTCCTGTGCTGTTACTCATTTTGCATAGATTAATTTGTATTGTTTTCAGCAAATCACTGGAATATACCGGGTTCAACAAAAGTTTGTGTGTGATCATTGTGTTTTCCATAACTATTTGGCCTTTTCTTTATTCTCACCAAACCGATGCTTGTACTTTACTTGAACAAAACAAATGATCTGACATCAGTAGTATGTTAAGAGTAACATGTTGAATGAGGAAGTCAGTCTCAAACTTGGTGTTCCTATTTTCTGGAACCTGGAAAGAAATTAGATTAGTATGGTAGTGATATTGCTGTACAATTTTTAATATTCATAGAATCATAGAAGATTAGGGTTGGAAGAGATCTCAGAAGGTCATCTAGTCCAACCCCCTGCTCAAAGCAGGACCAACCCAAACTAAATCATCCCAGCCAGGGCTTTGTCAAGCCAGGACTTAAAAGCCTCTAAGGATGGAGATTCCACAACCTCCGTAGGTAACCCATTCCAGTGCTTTACCACCCTCCTAGTGAAAGTTTTTCCTAATATCCAACCCAGACCTCCCCTACTGCAACATGAGACTATTGCTCCTTGTTCTATCATCTGCCACCACTTTGAATAGCCTAGCTCCATCCTCTTTGGGACCCCCCTTCAGGTAATTGAAGGCTGCTATTAAATCCCCCACACACACTCTTTTCTTCTTCAAACTAAATAAGCCAAGTTCCCTCATCCTCTCCTCATAAGTCATGTGCCCCAACCCCCTAATCATTTTCATTGCCCTCCTCTGGACTTTCTCCAATTTATCCACATCCTTTCTGTAGTGGGGGCCCCAAAACTGGACACAGTACTCCAGATGTGGCTTCACCAGTGCCGAATAGTGGGGAATAATCACTTCCCTCGATCTGCTGGCAATGCTCCTACTAATGCAGCCCAATATGCCATTAGCCTTTTTGGGAACAAAGGCACACTGCTGACTCATATCCAGCTTCTCGTCCACTGTAATCCCCAGGTCCTTTTCTGCAGAACTGCCATTTAGCCAGTCAGGCCCCAGCCTGTAGCAGTACATGGGATTCTTCTGTCCTAAGTGCAGGACTCTGCACTTGTCCTTGTTGAACCTCATCAGATTTCTTTTAGCCCAATCCTCTAAGTTGTCTAGGTCACTCTGGATCCTATCCCTACCCTCCAATGTATCTACCTCTCCCCCCAGCTTAGTGTCATCCGCAGACTTGCTGAGGGTGCAATCCATCCCATCATCCAGATCATTAATGAAGATGTTGAACAAAACCGGCCCCAGGACAGAGCCCTGGGGCACTCCGCTTGATACCGGCTGCCAACTAGACATTGAGCCGTTGATCACTACCCGTTGAGCCTAACGATCCAGCCAGCTTTCTATCCACCTTATAGTCCATTCTTCCAATCCATACTTCTTTAACTTGGCAGCAAGAATACTCTGGGAGACCGTATCAAAAGCTTTGCTAAAGTCAAGATATATCACGTCCACCGCTTTCCCCATATCGACAGAAACAGTTATCTCATCATAGAAGGCAATCCGGTTGGTCAGGCATGACTTGCCCTTGGTGAATCCATGTTGACTGTTCCTGATCACCTTCCTCTCCTCCAAGTGCTTCAAAATGGACTCCTAGAGGATCTGCTCCATGATTTTTCCAGGGACTGAGGTGAGGCTGGCGGTGTGTAGTTCCCTGGATTCTCCTTCTTCCCTTTTTTAAAGATGGGCACTATATTTGCCTTTTTCCAATCATCCGGGACCTCCCCGATTGCCATGAGTTTTCAAAATAATGGCCAAGGCTCTGCAATCACATCAGCCAACTCCTCAGCACCCTCAGATGCATTAGATCCAGACCCATGGATTTGTGCATGTCCAACTTTTCTAAATAGTCCTTAACCTGTTCTTTCACCACTGAGGGCTGCTCACCTCCTTCCCATACTGTGCTGCCCAGTGCAGCAGTCTGGGAGCTGACCTTGTCTGTGAAGACGGAGGCAAAAAAAAAGCATTGAGTACTTCACCTTTTTCCACATTATCTGCCACTAGGTTGCCTCCCCCATTCAGTAAGGGTCCCACACTTTCCCTGACGTTCTTCTTGTTGCTCATAAAATGAACTGGCAACATCTAACTGTCCAACATTATCTTAGATTTGTATACTGCCACACATCACCATAATATCTGTGTGCCTTCCATGTAAAATCAATAGCAATTGCAAAGTCCCTAGGGGTATATCTACACTGCAATTAAAAACTCAGGCTGCAGGGTAGACTTCCGGGCTGTAGGACCCTGTGAGGGAGAGGGTCCCAGAGCTCGGGCTGCAGCCTGATCCAAAATGTTTACACTGCAGTTAAACAGTCCTGTAGCCCAAGCCCTGCAATTCAGAGTCAGCTGGCACTGGCCAGCTGTGCACGTCTATTAGCAGTGTAAACATACCTTAGTAGGCTTCATGAGTTTCTGGCTCTTCTTCTTTTTAGGGGTATGGAAGTTCTGCTTGCGGGCTGGTTATGATTCTGTTTCTGTTTTTCTTTTAAGAGAGGAGTGAGATAGTAGCTAGGAAGGGGGTAACTCTGAGTGTCATTCTTGTTGTGAAAAGGCTTTGTCAAAGAGAGAGACTTGGCAGCATTTTCTAAAGTTGGCCAGACTCTGATGACAACAGTTGCACATAGTGATCAGAACCTTCCCACGCGTGTGTTTGTGAGAGAAGAGGGTGCAAAGGTGCCTCTCATTCCTTCTCTTTCCTGTAGTAGAACAGTTTGGGAACAGTCTCCCACCCTGCCTGTTACACCAGGTGTATGGTTCATTGGTTGGGAGGGACTGGCCTGACTACTGGCCCTGGATTGCTTTGCACAGATGTTGGTCTCTGCCGCAAATGCTAGATCTTATCACACTCTTGAATATTATCCAACTTGACAGAAAAATACATCAGTCTTGTGATGGTAGAAAATACATTGTTTTGTCACAAGCTTACTTTGGTAAGATTTTACATAAGTAATTACCACCTGGAGAAACCATAGAGAAATACCTGCAGGGATTAAGACACACCCTGTCTGCACTACGTGTTGGACCTGGTGTAGGCTGAAAGACAAGGACAGCAAGGCTTCTAAGGACTGGAAGACTCAGGGCCACACAGAGGTTTTGGGGACTTAGGGCAAAATCTGAAACTGAGGCCCCCCTACCCTTCCAAAACAAATTGCCATGGAAATAAAAGAGTTTAAGAATAGTGAAGGGGATGGGAGGGGGAGCCAGAGAGGGCCTAGACCTGTGGGGTCATTGCCCTCCCTCTGAGACTGGGGGGCTGGGTGGTCAGATAGGGCCCAGGCCCCTGTGGTTGCTGCCATCTCTGTGGGGATGGTAGGGACTCTGATCTGCATGCAGCTGGAAAGAGGGGAAGCGCTCCCAGTCCTGCATCTCCCTGATCTCCAGCCGGTTGCTAGTGGGAGGGGTATGGCCAACATGCTCCTACCTCTGGGCTCTTGGCCTGGTGGGTCGCCTTGGGCTCAGTGCAACGATGCCAGCAGCGGTGATGGCAGTATCTGGATCTGGCCAGGGTGAATGACACTCCCTGCACTATCAAGTGCTAAACTCTGAGTGCCGCTGTGCCCTCGTGTGCCAAGTCACAATGCCACTCACTCAAATTTGGTCCAGGCACCTCTCCGTCATGAAACTCACACAATTTCTCCCAAAATGTTGTTGTTCCAAGACAAATGATATAGCCTCATTTGAACAAGCCTTGTATGTTTCACCATGTTTGTGAAAAATCAGATTTTTTTAAACTGAAATAGTTCTACCAGTACACCCCCTAGTGTGGACATAATTATGTTGGTATAAAGATACCTATAGTTTATTTCCATGTATGGCATGGAGTCAAGGCCTTAGTCTCTACTGCCAATGTCATCTCAAAGTTCCTAATGGCCAAACTGTTTGGATCATTGTCATAATGAGTTTACTTGTATTAAAATTACATTGGCCTAGCTGATTTCTTTATGAATAACTTCTACTTCTGAGCCTTATTTTGGCAGAGGCAGTGAAAACTGGTGCGATACAGGCTGCTCTGCATTCTTCTAGAAGAAGTGTGTGTGTGTCTTCTGTTTAAACAATCAATAATAGTACTATCTCATGGCTTTCACTTTTATAACAGACTAATTTATACTTTTTGTTAATTAATCAGGTAGCATAATTTTCCTTTGGAGAATCAAGGCCCTATACCAGTACTTCAGGTGATGACAAAACATTATTTCCTATGCAACCCTTTATATTTCACCTACATGTTCACTCACCTAAAAAACACCCTACGTGGGAGTTGTTATCCATTCAAGGCTAGTTTATTTCTTTTCAAAGTGTGTTTAAAGTATATTCAAATTTTTTGCATTGTTTAAAGCAATGTAGGAAAAGTGTGCCACTAGCAACTTTTCCAGTTAATCTGGTAATAATTCTGAGTAATTTCTTGGTCCGGCTTCCAAGCTGTCAAGAAAGACTAGATTGCATGAGTGAGTTATTTTCTCAATGAAAGAGAAATACTCCCCATATATTGTACTCCTACATTTAAAACATTGATGAGAATACATTTTTTGAAAAGAGCTACAAGATTGCAAAAGCAAACTGCAAATTATGGTCTACTCAAAGTAGTGCTTAAGCAAATAGCCCAGTGTTCAAGATTTCCAGTGAGGCAATGACACTCTCTAAATGTTTTTTCCCAAACATTGATGCTTCTGCTCTGCAACTTTGATCCTTATTCTGATATCAAAAGTATCTCTAATGAAGCCAGTGGAGTAACATCAATATAAAACTATAAGAAGTGACATGGTTAGTATCTTAAATCTTCCCTAAACATATTAAAACCTTTAATCTTTTAATACTGTACCGCCAGGTAAATATACCAAGGAAAAAGTGTCATTTCTATTTCTATGTTTTTGTTAGTATATTAATAAGCAAAAACATTCATATAATTAATTTATCAGATGAATAGTTTTTATAGTCAGGAAAAATATTTTCAACATCTTTGCTCTATATGCTGGAGCTAGAATGAAAATGGGTGTGTTCTTCTGAATATAGATTACATTTGTGTTCTTCTGAACATAGATTACATTTCCTACTCATTTTGGACCATTACAGTAACATCTCACGATTTTATCCAGGAGTAAATTGCAATACCCAACTTCCCTTATTGTGTTAATAATGGTAAGTCCGAATGCGGCATACTCTTAAGGTGTTCAGATTTGCAGAAATATATATACATATACATATTTTTAAGTAACAAATTCCAAAGGAAAACTGTAAGTGCGTAGTTCAGTATTTCAGCAAACTCTTATTTCTAAATGTAAAGCAAAACTTCATTACATAAAAATTATCGATAAATTATTTTGGACTTTTGTGATTTTAGTGCAATAAGAATTCTGCATTTCCAATTTTATCTTTTTAAGAACAGGATACATTAACAAGACATCAGTAGCCCCAAATGTCGTGTAATACTCTGTTCATAGTATGGTAATATTTAGAACCAATTGAATACTTGTATTGAAGTTTGGTATTGTATATAGAGTTGTTGTTTTTGTTTTTGTTTTAGTTTTCCTTTCCCAGAGAAAATAACCAGAGTTTTTTTGTTTTAAAAACATCAGTAAGAAGTCAGGTGAAATAGACTTACCAATGTTTTTTTATCCAGCATGTATAGATTACCAACATTTTCTGGGTTGCTGCCATGAATGTGCATTTAAGTTATACAGGATTTTGTCCCAATATGATCAGTCATTATTTATGTGAAATAAACTTCTGATTCTATTTGAGCAATATGCATTTAGCATAAGCAGAGTTCTGGGCTTGTGTTATTAAAATGCATAGAGCAGCCACCATATCCTGGGCTTTTGCTGAAATATGCTTTTAATTGAAGCAGAATTATAGCTATATATTATCAGTGTGAATGTAGTTAGAGTACAGTATTGGCTGCCACAGTGGCTCATTGCACTGTGGTACTAGTACAACAGGCTATATTTTGTGGGTTTGAATTTAAATATCACCATAGGGTGTCTAGGTTAGGTGCTCAGTGGCGGAAGTGATCAAATACAAACTGTCTTCTGTGAAAATGTGTTCTTCCAGTTGACAAGATAAACAGCATTTGTCCTCAAGAAGAAGGGATACAGCAATACACCAACCATATTTGTATCAACAGTTGTGCATTTAATACTGTTAAAGATTGCTTACGTACATACCAATATGTAGCTTAAGAGTGCCTTGGTATCGCAAATAATACTGGAAAAGAAAGGTCGTATTTACTTTTTTCTGAAAAAGAGAGATAAATAATGGTGATTTTTCATAAGCTTATACTATAACTCTCAATACCCTCAGTGGTTAAATACATTTACTTAGAGCAGTAGCTTTTTTATTCTTTTCCCATTCATAATCCCAAGATCAACTACTGTGGCTCCGTATCTTGGAATTCTTGGTGTTTCTATCCCAGAATACTCTTATCATGTTTCAGTCAAAAACCAAAATGCATCATATTTAGTTGGCTTTAAAGTTTATTGTGCTATATGTAGTCAAAATAGATATTTAGGCCTTGATCATGAACACATTTATGCATGTACTTAATTTTAAGCATGTGAGTAAACTGCAGTATTCTCACTGATTTCAGAGGAGCTAATCACATGCATAAAGTTACGGTTGCAGGATTGAAGCCTCACATTCAGTGCATATACATTTTTAATAATCCGACATATAAAAATAATTCTACTTATAAATGTATGTGCAAAGAGGACATATGATAGAAGTATATAAAATGAAGAATGGTGGAAAAGAGGTAAATCATGTTCCTGTTGACCCTTTTTATAATGCAACAACAAGCAGCTATCCAATGAAATTGAAAGGCAACAAATTTGAAACTGATAAAAGTATCTTTTTTGCAACCTACAGTTAAACTGTGGTACTGTCACAAGATATCATTGAGATCAGGAGTTTTAGTAGGGTTAAATAAAGATATTAGACTTTACTTACACACACACACTCTCTCTCTCTGTCTCTCTCTCTCTCTCTCTCTCTCTCTCACACACACACACACACACACACACACACACACACACACACACACACACACACACACACACACACACACACACACACACACACACTGTCTGGCTATGCCGAAAGAATGACAGGAGACATTAGATAGGGTTTAGTCAGGCCGCAACTTTATTATTAGATATCTGTCTGGGACTAACCCGGTGGATAAAATGTGCAGTGCAGGTGAAAAATTTATTTCCCTCCAGCAGATCCACCAGCTCCCCCCCTTTTCATCCAGGTCCCTCCAGCAATTCCCTTGCCAGGACCTTAGCGGGGCAGCTATCGTAATGCCCACAGCAGATATAGCTAAACACCCGGCATATTTGTGACCTAAATAGGGAGGGAGGGTGGGTGCTGCCCAGCCTGTTCCGAGTGAATGAGGGGAGGGACCAGGCCCAGCCTGACCTTTTTAAACCCCTCATTCCTAGGTGGTGAGTCATCCACCATGCTGAGGGCTCTTCCAGTAGTTTTAGTCTCTCCTCTTCCCCCAAGCCAGAATGCATTGCCCTCTTCTCCCAGACAGACAGACAACCCACCCCTCCGAATAAAGTACAGGGCGGTGATTAGGAAAAAATGTCCTCTTTCGGCCAGTTATTCTGTAATTGTCCATAATAGGGTTCCTTGAAACTTTTTTGAAACATCTCATACTGACAGTTGGCAGAGTCAGGACACTGAACTAGATGGAACATTGTCTACCTTCTATGATAACTTCCTTATTTCTGGTTGTACATTCTTATTGAAAATGTGCATGAATTCCATCTTCTGTAATGCCGTACATTCAATTAAACTAATTGCAGATATCTATTATTTGCTACCACTATAAGCTGTGGTAGCGTCCACCATGTGCAAAGTGCTCTCAAAACAAAGAATATGTCATATCAAGCTTTGAAGAGCTTGCAGTCTAAAAATGATTATGGGTATCTATCTATGTATGTAGTATTAGGGCCCTGATCACTGAGATAAAAAGGTATTTTTCAGCCAGAAAGGGTATGTTTTATTTGTATATAAAAGAACCTTTAACATTCAAAGAGTTCATATACTACAGTGATTAGAGTCATATTAGTACACTTCTATCTATCTATCTATCTATCTATAAGCTTCAATTATGTAATCAAAATTATCAACCCTCCCAAAAAACAGCTCCAGGATCCCAAAACTGAGAACCATTTTTCTAAGAGGAATAAAATTACCAGTAGACACCCAGGTGCTTTAATGTAACATAAATTCCAGTAGTATGAGTAGTCTAAAATTATCATCATCAATGAGTACACTAATGAAACCTTTGTTTTTCTTATAATTTCAAACTGCAAAAGCAGGTCTTAGGGGCATAATAAGACGATAGTATACAGTATCTGTTTTAATAAGTAATGTTCGGAATAGGAATGGTGTCTGATATTAATGTATTTTGAAACCTTTGTTGTTAAGCTTTTCTTTTCTACTGAATGTTATTGCCTACAGTGGCCACAAACACAGATTGAACAGGACTGTGTTGATAAAAAGGAGGATTTCCTCTCTTGTACTAATGTGTGTTGTCTGGCATGGGGTTATTTTGCTGACTAATTGCCACTGAATTTTTATTTATGCTTTTTAATTAACAATTACATTTTAAATACCTCACATAAATCTACAGTCTCAGTGTGTGGGGGGTAGGAGGGAGAGGCTGTTCAACTTTATGATGATGTTTGACCATGCAGAAATATTTTAGTATTAGATTTCACCGAGCCCCCATTTTTGTAGAGGTTCTCCTCCGGTTTTTTAACACTTTAGAAAGGGCGACCTCGTTTTGCATTTTTATCTCAGTTTACTATAGGCTTTCACTAAGTGAAACTTTCTTTAAGAATAAGTACCTGTCGATTGTTTCCTGATATTTTATATAACATATTGCAGCTAATGACTGTTTAACCATTATAGTTTTTATGGACAGGAATGAAAGCCCTTCGAATCATAATCACCTTTAATTTCAATAATAGTATTACAAGAACAAATAAAATACTTAGTTGCCTTTCAAGGTATTTTCTTTAGTCAAATATGTTAAAAGAAATAAGCACAAAGGATTTAAATTAAACTCTTTTTATATTGTAGTCTGCTCATGTGATTCTTTCCCCCCTACATTGAAACCTATTCTTTCTGTCCGTATGCCGAAGATTTCTTTGCAAAGGTCCAGCCCCAGCAGGTTGATTACACACTTGTTACCTGTAATTCAATACAGCAGTGCCCTGTTTACAAAGTCCAGATTTCCTGTGCTGTCAGTTAGGGCAATCAGCACAAAGACCAAGAGCTTTTGGAACTAAATAAACAATGAGAAAAACATTCAGGGCTGCCAGTAACCCTTCACAGGTAATTTAACAGCCTTTGACTACAAGGCATCAGTTGTTGTAGATGTCTGCTGAGTATGAAATCTGACATTCTGTCTTGCCATGTTCTGCCAATAGGTCTGTACGTAATCTCTTGCTGAGGTTCACTGGAGCTCCTTCAGTGAATTGTGCTTTCATATTGAACCTAAGTGGTTTTATTATGACAGACGTCCACACCTGCATTCTGTCACGTATGTGTCATGTAGTCTTCTGATATGATATATCAAATTATTTAAAATTTTGGGATTCACTAAACTGGGATCTTTTCCTCTTAAAAAGAATATACCAAGAAAAAATCGAACTTGACAAGTTCAAGCATTTTGAACTGTCCTTGAAAGGTTTAAATACTAACAACCGGGCAATTGCCACAGTAGGATCAATGCAAATGCCATATAGATAGTACTCTGCTTTCATTACATGCAGAGAACAGAAAGATCGCTATTTTGTAGGTGCCCTTTATGGAATAATTATTGGAATAATTAGTGTCATTGTCTAAAACTGCGTGTTTATGTATTTTTAATTTAACTTGTTTGCTTTCTGATACATTTGATGACTTTGCGGATGGTCTGGATAATGATTGCAGTGGCTGTTTTAAAGACTATTTACATGTATCAAAGCAGACAAAAAACATCTGTGAGGAGAAGAGCATAGAGACACGAATCCATCTGGGTCTGTGTCAGAAATGTTCATATCTCTTACTTTAGCAATCAGATGGTATTGTGAGCAACAAAAAGTAATGCACCAACCATAACCATCTATACAAATCCTAAAATGTATCCATTTCAAGAATCAAGACCATAAATATACCACACGTAAGTAAAATATTGATATAAATCAACAACCCAAACTATCTCACAAATAAACTTTTTATCAGATGAGTACAACGTCGTTAAGGGCTGTGCTTTATCCATACTCACTGTCACACAGATTATTGCTATGATCTTGGGGATTCTCCCCCTTTTTTTATTTCTGCTACACCAAATGGACATGCCATTCCTTGCATACTAATACGTTCTACATTCCATCCTATCTATAACTGTACAAATGTAAAAACTAAAACCATTTTAAAAAGTGAGGTCTGTGAAAATTTGTCTTTTTTAACTTGGTTAAAAATATACTTGTAGTACTATTTGAATCTCTGGCTGCCTATCAGTGACCTTTGAATTTCAAGCATTCTGTTATCTAATTATGGGTACTTAAACAGAAACTGGCTCCCTATTTTATCTTCCACTTTTCACTATATGAATTTCTGCAAGCCTTATTGTGGTCAATTTAAAAGGAAATTGAGATGTGTTGTTCCTTACTGCCTGTATGTACAGTTGATTCACCATGTCTGTCCTGTAACTGTGTATCAGGAAATGGGAGTGTGCAGTTGTTCAGAAGAAGAGCTTTGAAAGGCAAGGTGCCAGTTTTTTGCATCATTGACATCAGCCTAGGAGCTGCAGTTATTTACACACCTCTAATGTTGACGGTTTATATGGAGTTATATATCCAGTTTATACAGACCCTGTCTGTGATACTTAGTAATCCCAGATGGTGGAACAGCACAGGCTGAAGGCTATTTACATCAAAAGGTATACAGCTCAGGTGGAAAACCCTAAATTCTGTCAGGATCCCAGGATTCTCTGTGTTCTTCCTGTGCTGCCGAGCAGTACGAAGCAGGAAGAGAGCTGTCAGTGTAAGGTAATGATAACTGTATTTTTAGTGAGAATATGCAGTCAGGAAGGACAATGATGTAGAAACTCTGTGAAGTCAGGGATCTCATCGAGAAAAAATCTCTGGCATTGTGGTGCAGAGACTAACTTGTGCACAGTGCAGGCATGGCAAAGAATAAGAATTCTAGTATAAGAAAAGTTTACATGCGAGGCCTATAACAGAAGCTACAAAGTCATTGTGGCACAGAGATCCACAGGGAGTAGCTAGGTCCTTGCTTGCTCCAATAGTGTGGCAGAATTCTTCAGGCAAAAGTTAAATACTAGACAGCTTTCAAGGGCCAAAGAGAAACTGATGGCAGCCAAAACATAATATTTATCAATCCAGTCTAGATTTAACTGTTTTATTGTAATACCATGCACTTTTGATTGACAAGAATAAAGGTGTGAATTGAAAAGGTTTGAGAGTGTCAGCTGAAATTGATGGTGAATGCTGTAAGTTTGTTTTATGGAATTTTACTTGCCTTGGACAAAACTTCCTTAATGGTTGTAAGTTGAAACTGGAAGCTGAACACAAGTATGCAGTTTTGTTCCCTATAAACTGTCCACAGGAGCCTGAGTTTGATAAGCTTTGGGGCATGTTGCATGGCCAGCCCATCTTTTCTCCCTAGGATTTGGGAATGTGGGTAGTGGCATGGGAAATGCGGGGGAGGGGAATAGAGAAATTGTTGAAGGATTTAAAGGAATTTAGGCATTTCTGTGACCAGTATTGCTACTTGACTGACTGTGAAATCTCATTTTGAAAAGTGATTTAGGCATTTAGGAGCCTAGATCCTATTACCTGTCAATGAGATTTGACATTTTTACCTAACTTCCATTTGAAAATTATATTTAGGCTCCTAAATCAGTTTGGCATTGCAATGCTGAGCTCTGCAATAACTAAATACCTTTTAAAATCTGGGACTAAGTCTAAAATACAAATATAAATGTATGAAATAATGCTAAGTGGTTTTGACGAGCCAAAAGAAACTGGCTAAATGGTGAAGGCAAAAAAGGCCGCTTAACTTCAAATCCATGATGGGTGTGTGCACTGAGTAGAGGGAGCAGGGAGCTGGAGGAAGAGATAAAGCAATGAGATCTGTGTCTTTTAAAAATGTCCAACAGAAGACCCAGTGTATCCTTCTGTCCATCAGAGCATGCCTTACTCAATCCACCACATCATTCCTATTGATGACAGTTGTTATAGTGTGTCATGGAGAGAAAGGCAGTCTCTGGGCTAACCAGGCTTTAACCTATTCATTAGTGTAAAAGTTAGTACCAGGACTTGGATGCTTATCCAGAAAAGATTAATGACCTAGTATAGATTAGTCTGTACTGCTCTCATTGATCCTTCATACTCTGAAGATAGACTACAGTCATCCAGGGTTGAAGGCATGACTCACTACAGCAAGGTGCTGAATCACCGTGGCAAAGGTCTGTGTTCTTGAGAAAGAATGCAGTCTTTTGACCAGTCATGCGAAAAGGTGTTTCTGGTTATGGGTACAGTTTGGATGCCTACATTAAATTAGATACTGGGTAGTTAATGAAGTTTGGTTGTCTGATAACCTAAGTAGGTTGACACCATCTCAGGTAGAGGTTGGAACACCTTAAGATATGTCTTCACTGCAGAGTTAGCTTGAGTTAATCTACACTCAAGTTAAATCCTCTCAAATTAGTCTATCTTAGGTAAGAACGGACATACTGCAAAACAACACTTAAGCAACAGCGAGTGTTTGTATTAGTAGCACAGAGTATCTGAGTCTCCGCTGCAGTACTAGCTTGAGTATCAGCAGAACTCTAGCTTCAACTCACATTTCAGGACAAGCTAGCTAGCTTGAGCTTAAAAGATCCTATAACTCAAGCTACAGATTCTTGTATGTGCGACAAGAGTCAGGTTAGGGCAACACTTGAGTTATACCTTGAGCTAACATTGCAGTGAACATAAGCTCTTAATGGCAGATATTGGGTGAGGTAAGTAAATGGTCGGATGCAGTCCACACCTGACAGGATGCAAGACAATTACATGACTTAGGGTATGTTTTCATTGCCATATTGTCTTGAGTTACATATACTTGAGTTATTCCTCTCACGTTAGCCTATCTTATGTGAGAGCAGCCATATTGTGAAATAACATTCAAGTTACTGTGTCCACACTGGCTCTGGACTCATTCATGTGTGGCAGAAAGATTTCTGGGGGCACATGGAGTGATTCTTAGTGCTTCAGTAAGCTGACTTGACCTATGAATTCTCTTACAATGTAGAAGAACTTGCCTGTCCTTTATGGGCACACAGGGGGAATTATAGGAAGTAATTGGAAAATTAGTGGCAGTAACCTATGTCCACTCTGCAGAGTGTTCATGTTAATGACTGATGAGTTGTGCTTACTTGAGCTTTAGCCTGCACTCCTGTTGAGACTAGCCAGCCAGGTTTTTGTGTGTGGACAGGAGTTGAGTTAGAGGTAATGTGAGTTATAACTTGAGTTAACTTTGCACCGAAGGCAAACGCATAGAGTGCTGCTTAAAATTAATGCAGGATTGGATTCCAAAAGCAATGACTTATTTTGCCAGCAGTAGGCCAAAACACCAGTCTAGTAAGGGTCCTAAAGCTCATCTTAAGGCTTGTCTTCAATACAAAATTTGATCATGTTAGAAGCTGACAAAGATTTGTCAAGTTAGCAGACCTTCATTAGAAAGCCCAAAATGTTGTTTTCCAAATCTCATCATTTTTAACTTAATCTCATGATGTTTAGGTCTGACTCATGAGTTATGAATGTTTGAGACGTGCAGTACTACTGATGTGACTTTATTTTTTTTTTATTATATACTGTATTTTTTTCCATGTTCTATACCTTTAATTGCGTTCCTACAGGCAGAAGCAGATGCCATTTTGTGTTCAGATGTGGCTTGCTTTGGAGAGAAAGCGAGGGCTTGTCTACCTGGTGCTTTAGTCCACACCAGAGGGATGTAAATTCTAGAGCACACTAGCATGTTGCACACTAACTGGCCCATGTGGACCCTGCAGGCAGACACTAAAAGTTCTCTAGTGTGCATTAATATAGTACTATTTGAAATATTTGCACCCTTCTCGTGAGGATACTGTGAGAAGCCCACTGTGATCTCTCATGAAGATTCAGTTTTGCTCACCCTTGCTTTGTTACCCCTTAATATAAAATAAAGGTGGTTCTAACAAAGTGCATTATCATTATTTATTCAAAAATATAACTGAGATATTAATCATTTGTATTTGTTTATTTCGCAGCCACGACTGTATCCTCAATAGGCCCCATTGCTAGTGGACCCTTTTTGTGGGGGAGAGTTTCTGTTCCTTCCCTCTAGCAACAACCCTTTACTGCACCCAAGAGCCATTTGCACACTGGGAAGCGACGACTTCCAGTGACACATATAGGCTGTGAGACCCAAATCTGCATCACCTCCATTTTACATAGAGGAAACACACCAGTTCCACCCAGTTATGGTTCTCTGAGGTAACAGAGGAGGGGGCAAGATTTGGCTCATTAGAAATTGTATTCCTATAAAGTACAGCAGTTTTGGTCCAGTGCAATTTTACTGGGAGTTGCTAATATCATATATTCTGAATATGATTTTTCTTCTAATTCCACATTTACTTATTCATTTCAGTATAGTACCTGCTTGACTTGTACAATAGGAATTCATTTCAATACAGTACAGGTCAAGCAGGTGCAGAAATAAAAATGAAAGGACCCCGGCACATGCTATCAAACAGGGACTGCAACCATAGTCTGAATATGTACCATACACAAAAGGAAAAACACAGTTTCAGATATGTGCCATCATTATACATTGCCACAATACAAGTTCTAGCAATATTTATTTCCTGCAGTGACCACGCTGATAATGTCCATAAAAAGAAAAACTGCCTTTAGAAAATACTAATCAATGATCACCTCAGTTAGGAAAATCTTTTATTCCAAACTTTTAATAAACCGAAATTTGTTCTTCAAAATCACTAACAGAAAATAGGGTTGAGATTGGTTTTCAAGGGTTAAATATCTCTTAGTGCTAACATTATATGTCAGAAATTTATTTTCACATAGAAATCTGTTAGATGTTCTATATTAGTGCCTTGTTCTGAAATGTGAGGTTTATAAAAATTCCCTGAAAACAAAACATTGAAGCTATATTTCTCGAGATCATTTTTAATGTGGGTTTAGTATCAGTGTCAAAGGATCTAAGATTACTTAGAAGTTACAGAGTTAAGTTATAAAAAAAGATTACATCACAGAAGCTTTTGCAATGGATATATTCTAAAGCAAAAAATTACAGCAATAAAACAAGTCAGTAAAGATTCCCAAGCACACCTATATAAATTGCTTCTTCTGCATCTAGAATGAATCCCCCATGCTTTCTGTGGGACCAGTCAACCTTATTGCAGCTCTGAGTTCTGATCTGAAATAAGTTACTCCTGCACTTGCAAAACCTTTGAACTGATTTTATTGGTCTGGATCCACAGAGCTTTGCTTTGGCAATGGCATACCCACTTTCTCTTGGAGTACACCCTGTCTTTGTGCCATACCCATTGTGGAAATTATACAGATGTACACATGTGCTTGATTTTGTGCTTGGGAATTAGAGCAGATTTACAGAGGTTATTCTTAAAAAAATTTCTTTGCCTTTGCAAAACTTAGATAAGGTTTCTCAAGTTATCTGTATTTAGTAAGAAATAGTAGAATACACTAAATATTGATGTAAAACTAGGGTTGCCAATTTTAGTTGGCTGTATTCCTGGAGGTTTCATCACATGACATAATCTTTAATTAAAGATTAATCTTTAATTCCTGGAGACTCCCGGACAATCCTGGAGGGTTGGCAACTCTAGCATATAGCATTATTTAGTTGCCACAGACAATTACACGTTTTTAAGGGCAACCACCCACAGAGGTGCTTGTTTGCTACTACACTACATTTTCTGTATTCATGGGTCTGTTTCAAGTCAGATTTTGGACCCTAGATGAGAGAGCATACTGAGAGACTTCAGAATGAAATACGTTATATAATCATCATTTGTTATTTATTTATTTATTTAGTAAGCCACTCTACTGGGCATGTTTCAAAAGTGCATCTCTGTACTCTCCCGTGTAAAAAAGAAGAATGGTATTAGAGTTTCTTCCAGTTGCTTAAATGTAAAACTTTAAAAGTAGAACAGTGCGAATCTATGCAGTTTTTGGACTTTGTGCCTGCAAGCTGATTAAAGAAGCCAAATACTGTATTAGTCATAGCTTTGGTTGGAATGGTAAATTTCATTCTGGCTAAGAAAATTTCCATTTGAAGTGACTCAAGCGCCTTATACATTTTTTAAGCTAGTGATTTTTGATACAAACTGAGTAGTATATGTGGCATCAAACTGGACTGTAGAAAAAATACAAATGTGTTTTTGTTATCATCATTAAGCAGTCTATCAGTTAAGCTTTGATATACTCCTGTGCTCCACAAATGGCAGAGTTGTTAGACATATTTGATACATGTCTAAGACGAGCAATTCCATTTAGGCCTGTTTTGGGGCCACAAATTTGTAAAGGATATAGTATCATCACCGTAAATATGTGTTAATAATCAGCAAGTATATCTTTGTAGGAAGTCTACTTTTTATTACATAGCCATTTTTGTAGAGAAGTTTTCATTAAAATCTGCAATTTGTGGGTTTACTCGGTAGTGACTTTTCTTTAAAGGATAGTGTAGAGAGTATATCTTTAAAAGAGTGAAATGAGATGTATTTTCCACAAATTCTCCACAAAGCTATCTGACAATAGCAGCCTAACCTTAGAAGCTTTCTGTTATTAAAGAACTACAGTGCAGGAAAAAGTAGAAGCTTTAGAAATTTGCTTTTGAAAAAGCACTATTGTGAATTCTAACCGTTTGTTCAAAAGAAAAGACAATTCTTCAAAGTAAGTAACAAAATTTAATATTTTTTAAAATGATCATGTGGTAATTATTAAACTAATATGTCATTAGCATTTGCTAATGTCAATCCTAATCTTGACAAATGCTTTCATTCATTTTGCTCCGATCATTAAAGACTTTAAAAGCACTGATTTTGTTAACTGAGTCCCTTGGCTATTCATCAGTAGTGCAATTCAACGTAATACTCCAGTGGCCAGTAATCAGTGTGTTGCCTATTAAATGAAGGAAATTTTATCATTGTCTTTATGAGCGCCACCTTTATTTCCTCTCTTTATCACACAGCAGGTAGATAGACAAAAATATTATAGTATCTAACAAATATACATTGTGATTTTTTTTGTCTAAAATGGCAAGTCAAATCAATCTTTGGTCATTCCAAATGATACAAAATAAAAAATAAAAAAACTAGCCAATGATCTGTTTGTCAGGACAATTCAGATGCATTCTTTAAAATATGGCGAATTAAAACTAGATTTTTAAGAATGCCAATAGCTATGTTCATCATTGTTGTTTAAAAGATTTTTTTCCTCCATAACCAAATATCTGCTCTTTATGTTTTCTGTTAATAGCTGTAATTGTGACAACTGATCTAGAGGCCTGATCCTGCAAGGTGACATACACTGGGCTCTCAAGGGCCTCTGAAATTAACAAGAGTTGATGCTGAGCACCTTGTAGGATCGGGTGCTGTGGGCAGGTAATGTGGCCTCCAGTCAATGCTGCCACTAAAATCATGTTACTCAACCACTACTCAGTCCATGTTCCTCGTTTTCTGCATCAACTACAGATTTATTATCCTCCTCTTTAAGACGCTGCTTAATACTGTGCCAACTTCATCTCTGCTCTCATTTCCAGAATCTGCATTACCTCTGCAGTCTACACTGCCTCTGCAGCCTTTTCTCCTCCCATCTACGCCTTCTCTCAAATGCCCATTTTTTAAATCTTTCTCATGAAGATTCCCAACTTTGGTTCTTTCCTTACAATTGGAATTCTCTCCTTTCATCTTTGTACACCAAACAAATGAAAGAGATGTATATTAAAAAGCACAGAAGATCCCCAAAGCAAACAAACAAAAATATCTGTACCATATTATTAACATCTAATCGTCTAGTACATTACTGTGTGAGTCTGAAATTTATGGTCTGTCTAATTTAGAACCTGATTCTGGACATGTCTTTGTGTGCATGTACCACCCCATTGATTTCAGTGGTGCTCTGTGCAAAAATGAAGGTGCACCTGCACAGATCCAACTGCAGGATCAGAGATTCTGAATGGATAGAGACCATGTCTTCCTCTGTTTTGTTTAGCATTGAGCATACTAAGGCTGCTCAATAAATGATGATGATTTTGGAGACAAGAATATTGATGATTCATGGATCAGAGAGGGGTGCTATATGTCATCAGCATGGCTGGCATCATGAACCACTTCTGAGTAAAACTTATGATCCTCCTGATCCAATCAGTCTATGTCATTCTGCTGCCTAGGACCCTGGCCTGTTTTTTATAAATATTATATTATTAGAGATCAAAATAGGCCAGAACCATATCCCTAACATTCAGTAAGAGAATTTTTTCAGTAGACTGTGTAATCTGTTTTTAGTGGTTTAAAAAAATCAGTTATTTTCTTTGATTACATGTCCTTCCTGTCACATCATATTCATTTCAAAGATTTTGTATTTTTGCTCCTCTACTTTCCATATTTTGTTCCTATTGTTAAAAACATATTCTCTCAAATGCGGGTTATAGATTTTGGCTTGAAAAAAACAAAATGTAGATAAGAGGGAATATTACAAATGTATCTGTGTACCAAATATATGCATGCTACAGTTTTGTAAAACTACTGTACAAGGGGAGAGAATTATGAATGTATCAACTCAAATAAGATAAGCATCTAGTTTATATAATCACACCCCAAAAAATTCCCAGGTATACAATTGCCAGGCGTATTGTTTCCAGAAATGGCCTTAACTCTGAATTTCCTCATCTTTTATAAGTTGAAAACAGACCTAACACATGTATTTTCAAAGTGTTTATTTCTGCAGTTTCGTTCTGTTTTTTAAATAGTAGTTTAAAGGTGTCCTGTAGAGGAAAAAACATTGGGCCATTGGTGACTTTTTATGCTTTTTTTATGATCTGTTAAGAAAGACACTAAGATGGATGGTTGCTTTTTTTTCTTTTCTGTTCATTTTTTTTATGTAAGAAAAATCAGGTTTTGTCTAACCTAAATGATTACATGATGACTGGAGAAAACTGACATCACAGGGAAAAGGTCATGAAAGTTTGGCAACTTAGGGGAGGGATTTCTAGTCTTTTTTTAAACTCTTTGGTTTTTGTTAATACATATTTAACTGAATTTACTTATTAACATTTTGGATAATTAACATTTTTGTTAAAGATTCGGCATCTTCACCTTTTTGATTAAGGTGTGAATGCTCACAAGGAAATACGTTCTATGAGACTTCAAATAGGTGTTCCAGCAGAGCCAGTGAAGACCAGACTTAACATACCGGATATTTTCAAGGTAGAAAACAAATAGGGGTCAAGCCAACTAAAAAGCAGCACCTTTTTTTCATGGGGGGTCGGGGGGGGAACCATTCAGGCCTTCTTTATACAGACTGAAGAAACAAAAAGATCACAGTCAATTTTTTTTTTAATGCTTTGTGGGTCACCTTTAAAAGAGAAGACAAAATAAGATTTCAATTTCTTAGAGGCTCTTAAAAATATGGGTTTATTGACAGTACAGATGCCATGTACATCCAAAGCAACCATTTGTGTCTCTTGTATTAATGTGTAGCAATAGCAACCTTTGAGCCAAGGGTTATTGACAGAATGGACTGCAACAGCTTCAAAAAGAGTACTCAGTTGTGTCTGATTGCACTTAGGCAGCCTTTATTCCTGAATTAATTATACAATACACTACAATGCTACAAAGAAGCTATTAAAGTCATCTGTGTCAAAAGGAGTTTGTGTATGTGGGAGTAGATCGTGGCATTTGGCCACAGCTATGGGTTTGGGAGGGGCGGAGCCACCTGGGCTCAGTGATTGCATAGGGAGGTGTTCTGACTCTGGAGGAATGTCTCCCAAAACCCACTGTTTATAATGGAGAGAGCACAGTCTCAGCATTGTAAATTCCAAGAGTTCAAAAATCATGAGTCAGGTCTCAAAACATCATAAGATTTTTTTTAACATGTGGGTTTTTTTCTTTGTATTCTAGTTTCTGAGCCCTTTAGCCTGCATTCAGGTCAGGCTTTCAAGATTTTCTCTGCAATTTTTAGAGCAAAAAACTTACTTTAAAAAAAGAGCTGAAATTCTTGTTCAGTCACTTCATTAGAGGAGCTGAGGTGTTAAGAAAAACATCAAATATTGTGAAACTCATAATAAATTCATGTGAGTTGGCAACACTGTAATCCTCAACACCATTTCAGGAACAGTCCCCACATGTGGCTGTGCAGGATAGAGTCTGGCTTTGCTTACTCCACACCACTCTCTGCCCTTTTTTTGGCAATGTGATCCAGAATGGGAACAACTTGGCTCCAGTTCTGACCATCTCTTACAAAGGCTGTTTACTCTTTCAACCTCTCTGTGTAGCCACGTAAGAATATGGGGGTATAATCTGGCTATTAGAAGATATTAAGATATATAATTTACATTGTCTTCTGCACTTGCATGGTAGGTAAGCATATTCTAAAAAGATGAAATTTATCCCTATGGAGAAAACCGACACTTTAAAGGCCAAATCCTCATGCCAGTGGCACCCAGTACAAGTGGCTGGACAGATGCACTGAGGATAAATGGGAAGGAATCGTCCCTCCCAGAGGTCACGGAACAGCTGTAGAGCTTTTCCACAGAGACTACATCAGCTCATTGTCTGCATTCTCTGTCCCTGCTCCTGTCCCTCCCTCTGTCCAGTCTCTGTTATCTGCCTATATGGTGCTGTGTGAAGTGCCCTTCCAAGAGGGGATTTAGACCACACAGGTTCTACACATTCCATGAAAAATTCTCCCAAATACTGGCCCCATCCCCACTAGCAGAACCACATTAGTTCTGCTGTCAGGATTCTCTCTGCTGAGATGGAGTCCCTAAGGGCTTAAGAGTAGTCAATTATTTTTTCCCAAGGTCCAAATTTCTTGGTCAAGGTCCAGACTCCAGAGAAAATAATAATAAAAAATAACAATAATGATAACTCTAGGTAAATAAAAATATTTCAGAGTCTGTTCAGAAGTCTCTGGATTTGGCCTGCGGTTTGCCTATTGACTACCCCTGCATAGGGCCTTTTGTAAGCCTTTTGCACTTGAATGAATTTTATCCAAAATGATTATATGAAGAAAGAATAGTCACGTTTACATGCAAAGTAGTTGCTTTGGCAACCTAGGCATCTCAGCCATTTTATGCTTTTTTTTTAATTTAATTGTCCAAACATACAATCAGATTGCATGATCTGTCTGGAAATTCTAATTTTGAAGAGAGTGGATGTGGGAAGGAGGAGGAGGCAAATTAGGGGTTTCAATATTTTAAACTCAGCTTTGCTTCAGTCTTCTAAATATGCCGAAGTCCTCCACTCTGATCACGTTACTGAAAAATATATGTGGTCTTATAAAGATATATAATGTCAAACCAGCACAAACCCAATTTGGTATTTGTGTACAGTATATTTTATTTTAAATTGCTGCAGAGCTGAGTATGCCATTCTAACCCACAACACTTTTGTATGTCTGGTAGATCTTTAACTATTGTAACACTAGCAGGTGACACTTTAACATTATAAAATATTATGCTTTTACTGCCGTTGTTTTAAACTAGTGTATTAAACATATACACATAGTATTAGAGTATATTCTACATTTCGGGAATTCCAGGCTCTGTGGACTAGGGAACCAGAACACAGAGCATTTATTGTTAAAGAAAATACAGCTTTACTAACCACAAGTTAAACACAAGGGAGAGACTAATAAATCTGTCAAAAATACCTATTGTATTAAAATATATTGTAATCTTCGTACGTTAATGCAGTTCAGTAAAGACTTTGTGATATCAGCATAAGTGATTTAGACAGTATTTTTCTTTTCCAGATAAATCCAAAGGTGTTAAAATCATACTGTTTTTGTGGTCATATTTGATATATGATAGTATCATCTGTGTCTAAAGAATTTATTATATTAATATGAAGAGAGTGCTGCTACTATTATTATTATTATGGGTCACACTGTATTACAGAACTCAGTAGTGGAACACCTTAAAAAACTGTCAGCTGTAGTGCAGTGTCAGTGCCCATCTTCTTAAGCTGTTGTAGTTTACATTGAAAAGAGAGCCATTTTAGCTAGAAGCATAGCAATCTCATTGTATTAATCATTTTCTCTGTTTAAGCAATATGAGAATGTCTGCTTTCCATGACAGAAATAAAATCCTTGAAGGGGACAGTCTGTGAAATAAACTCTGAAGGGACAGTGAGACTACCTCTCTTTGACTCCCTGTGGCCTAATTAAACTATGGAAAAGACATCATAAAATAAATTAAATTTTAAATTTAAGAAGTCAGAGTAGCAACAGCAAGGGTGTGGCAGCAGCCAGTATATATGTGGTATTTCATTTTCAAGTAACATAAAGGTAGTGTTAGTGTTAAAGGGGGGAGAACATTGGACCTGCGGAGATGCCTATTCTTGCTCTTAAAAAAAAAAAAAAAAAAAAAAGGCTCTTAGAGCAATTGTAGCATACTAGTCTCTTATCTAGTCTCTCCCCTTTGCAATCTTCTGCCTACCCTATTACAGCCTAAAACAGATAAACATCTCAGAATGTGCTATTCTGCTCGTAAATGTTTCCAGTAATAGAAAGTGATTAATTAAATAATTTATAATCTCAATTGTAAGGATGTCCCTACATGCATGGGCTTATTTTTTAAATAAAAATATAATCAGGGGGTCCTTATAATTTTTCTTAAAATTTCCTGGATGTTTACAGGGGAAATTGTATTTAAAAATTCATGGTCAGTTTCTCTGTTGAGTATTTGAATGCTGCCAAAAAAGAAAAAAATAAATATCAGTTAGGCTAGTGGAAGTAGAAAGGACTCAAAATTCCTTTCTTTGTGGACACTAGAGCTGATCTGTTATTACAAATTTATTTTAGCTGGATGATACCTGGCAGTTTTGCTTCGATACAACTCATATCAGTGATACTGGAAAACTGCTGAGAAATGATAATATTCACTGGTCTTTTGACCAATTTTGGGGGCTTGAAAAATTGCCAAGAATATTTTCTTTGTGGTAAAATCTGGGGCTCAGCATTGCCATCCTTTCACATAGGTTGTGTTTGTACTAGTATTTTTCCCCAAAAAAATCCCATGGTTGGTAATATTGCTGCCACCAGTGGAACTGTGCCAGTGGTGAGAGTGATAAAGTATTCAAGGCACTCTTCTCTTCCTGTTAAAGTGTCTGATCCAGGGCCCATTGAAATCAACTGGAGTCTTTCCATTGACTTCAATGGGCTGTGGAGCATGCCCAAAATAAGGGGGGTAGGTTTTGGTTTGTTTTTTTTAGTCCTATAGTCATTCGTGCCCCCAAATTAATAGTGTTTCATACCTCACTTCCCTAAGATATGGTAGATAAACCCAGATGCAAGCAGTCTGCCCTAATATTACCTCAAGGCCAACCAGAGTTTAGTGGAGTTTTTCTTCTTTTCAGAACAGCCATTTGTTTTTTTCTTTCCACTAAGCTTCACCCAACTCCACCATAACTGTTAGACGTCATTATTTTGAGATAATCTAAAGGAACTAATCCAGATCTCTATAATGGCAGTATATAGCTTGCAATCACTAATTTTAAAGAAATTTCATGTGCAAACCCATTCTTAAACAAGAGTCCCAGCAAAAATTCACTAAAAAAAGACTGAGATCAAGATGGCACAATCACTAAGTCCTCTCAAATTTGGGATCAACTATCAGCACACAAGGTGTCTTGAACTAGCTTTGTCATTCACATAGGAACTTTAAGGTACCATTGGCCTGCTCAAGGGATCCTTAGTTACAATTCCTGAGTTAGCCGGTAGAAATCTCAATGAAAACATTGCGTCTGGCCCCTTTTTTTCATGGATTTTATGCATTTCTTCTATGGTAGCTGCCAACAGCATCAGGAGGAAGAATCTCAAAGCTGCTACTGAATGATAACACTTATATGGCAACATCTTTCGCAAAACAACAAGGACCAAATTATTAGTGGCCCCTGAGGGGGTGAACAAGGTGGGAAAGTGCAAGGAGAGTTCTCTCTTTGTTCACCCTGGGCAGGAGTCAAACAGTTGTAATCCCTATGCTGTCCAGAGCACATGGACTGCTCCCTCCTAGCCCAGGCTGAAGCCAAAGCCACTCCAAAGAGGGCAGCAGAATAGGCAGAGCCTTGGCCCTGCCCTCCTCTGCATTGGTCAGCAGAGTCACTGGTCAGCAGAGTTGTCTAGACCTGGAGAGAACGGCATTCTGCACTGTTCTCAAAGATGGTGCAGCAGGCACATTCTCCCAGTGCTCCTGTGAATTTGTGCCTACTATGGGCACCATCCCTTGTGGGGTAGTGTGGCTTTGCACCACCCCCAACATAGAGCAGTGTTTATCAGACAAATCATCCAGTGAGTCTGGATTGATAGCGACATCATAGGCTGTGAGGTGACACTTCTACTGTAATTTTAAATTTTAATTTTTAGAGCAAAACAGCACAGAAGGATTATTTTCCCTGTATTCGGTGAGTAGAAAAAATGACTGGATCTTTCATCACCCTGTTAAACATAATACATTCATTTTGACATGGTCCGAGAGGCTCACATCAGTATCTATCTTCTTATATGTTGTTTTTATGTTGTTATACTAATTTTATTGTCTGAGGCCCTGATTCTGCATCTTTTACTTATCTGCCCTATAAACACTATGAGATGTTAGCACAGCTCATGTCAATAAACGCTACTCAGTGTAAGTAAGGCTTGTAAAATAAGATAGTAAGTGATACCTGCTTTTGTGTGTGTATTATTTTATACATACACATGCATATAGTTATAATTTTAGTATCTTTATTTTATAAATTGTTATATTGAAAAACCTTCTAGTGAAGTTCCTGTACATATGGGTTATATATTGGTTTATTTGTGACACGCATATATCTCAGACGAAAGGCCTATTTAGTATGTATTATGCTTTTCTGTGCTTTGTTATTGCCAGAAGCTTGAAAATCAATAGTTTTTTCTTTTTGATAATTAAAAGGATGGTTTATCTTTATAGGGATCTTTACTTTTAATAAGCTAATAATTCTGATTTTAGCTACTAATATCTTAATAGCTAGGTCTTGTTACCAACATTTTTTATCATAATGTCTTTGGCTAGTGTTGCCATGTTATCAGCCTGAGGGAATTTTTGCTCTATAGTGATGCCACTGGGTAAGGGGGGCTGGAACTGTCAAGGGCATTTTTAAGCATTTGAGTTTAAGACTGCTTACTGGTTGTAGCGTAGTGGTGTATAGACTGTATAAAAAGGCAATATTGTGGTTTTCTCTCCCTTAAATGATATATGTTTTGAGTGAAAAAAGTGACTTATGTTAGCTGTGTGTCCTCAACTGCACCGGATTTGGTAGAACTTTGGCTCTTGCCGTAGCAACAGACATGCTGAATGAGCACTTGTTGCCGTGTGATACATATTCCAGCTACGTTAATATGGCATTTGAGTTGCGTTTATCTTAAAATGTATTTAGGCAGGGGAAGATGAAGTCACAGAGTTTTGAGAAACAAGTGTTTATAATTGTCTCAGATCCAGAAGCAAATGCTCTGACTCAGTTATGCAACATTTCACACCTGCATCTCCATCCCCCACTTTTTCAATACTTATAGGAAGAACAGAGAAGGAAATATATTCTTTTAATCTGAGATTTAGAATTAGGTTATATCTGTTTTAGATGAAGAAAATGTAAGAGTCAAAATGGACATTAGACATTTTGCATTAGAAGTAGGAAAGGAGAATAATGAGTCCCATTTCTAAATGAATTTGAAAAGCGCTCTGATTTTAGTTCTAGCAATGCAGAGCAAATAAAATAAAAACTATCGCACTTTATTTACTAACCAATGAATTGAATTGTCCGCCTTTTATTACAGATATAAAGCAAAGACTATGAAGAGGCAATCATTTTTGCAGCTATCAGACTTTCAGTAACATATCTCTTGTGGTTTAAATAACAGATAGTTTAAGTGTTTTTCCATTACCTTCGTGTAAATGAAAAATGCATAAAATATTTTAACAAGGCAAAGTAATCCAAGGAGATTGTTATTTTGTGTTACAAATTAGGTTATTTCTGTCATAAAATTAAAGGGAAAAAAATCAACGCAAGGACATTTCAGCTTAATATCATTTACCAGAAGGAACATGTAACAGATTTAATGAGCTAGCAGGTCACCTGAATCCAGCTGTTTCCGACCAGCTTTATGAAACGGAGAATGCAGCTAGCGGTAGGAGGTAAGCATTATTACAAGCTCTCAAGGAGTTACAAAATCGATTTCTGCTTGAATGAATTAATTTAGATTATCAATTTATAACCAGCTACACGAATCCCATCAACTCAACAATTCAGTGAATGATCAGGCTCAGTCCTTGCAAGAGCGTAACAATTAGAGAGCTCTATAGTTATCTCCTGTCCTGCAGGGTAGCTAACAAAGTTACTAGTTGGCTTGACAGGAGGAAAAGGGAAATGTTTGCTTAAAGACTTTGCAAAAGTTAAATATACCATGGTGGGGGGGGGGAGAGAAAGCATCTAAAATTCAAGTAACCAAGTTACAAGTTTGTGGGGTTTAATTTCTGATACTCCTGCCAAAGGGTAACTTTAATGCACTGTCATTCTCTTTTATAAGTACAAGGATAAGGCATCTTAAATCAATAAATAAGATCACACTACTTCAATTTAATTTTTCTTAAATAAATAATTATATATTTGTGTGTTAAGAAGGAACTTTTTAATGTTGCTTACTCTAAAAAAAATATACATTTAAAAATTTCTTTACTTTATGTTGAAGCAAACATTGTGGGCTGATTCTCCACCACCTTACACCTTGAATCATCATTGTCACCTGCAAAAAGAGAATGTAAAAGGCTACCAAGTGAGATATTAATGTTTTACATTCACTTTGCCAAGGTGTTAAATGACTACACAAGATGCAAGTCAGCGGAGGATCAGACCCTACGTGTTTTAATCTTTGACTTGTCTCCTTCTTTTAATATTACAGAATGGCTATAACACAAGAACTAGGGGTCACCCAATGAAATGAATAGGCAGGAGGTTTAAAACAAACAAAATGAAGTATTTCTTCACACAACACACAGTCAACCTGTGGAACTCTTTTCTAGAGGATGTTGTGAAGGCCAATACTATAACTGGGTTCAAAAAAGAACTAGATAAATCCATGGAGGATAGGTCCATCAATGGCTATTAGCCAGGATGGGCAGGGATGGTGTCCCTAGCTTCTGTTTGCCAGAAACTGGGAATGAGCGACAGGGAATGGATCACTTGATCATTGCCTGTTCTGTTCATTCCCTCTGAAGCATTTGGCATTAGCCTCTGTCGGAAGACAGGATACTGGGCTAGATAGACCTTTGGTCTGACCCAGTATGGCCGTTCTTATGTTCTATGAGTAAAAGGACATTTGCTTTGCATCAATAACTTCTGTCTCCCTAACTCTAAAATATAGTGGTTAGTCTCCCTTGCCTTTTTCAGCCACTTTTTGGCACACTCTTCACAGTCTCAGTAGTCAAGAGTGATACAATGAGCACAGTGCTTTAATAACAGCATATGATTTCCCATAGGAAAATTTATCTCAAAAGGCTAATTCTGTTTATAAATATCTTTTTAACAGAAGGTAAAATTTGTTTCCGTAATCAGCATCAATAGTGAAGTGTAGGAAGAGAATGATCAGCTGTCTGGTCATGGAATCTTACTGTTGTCCCAAAATAATCTCAAATGACTGCATTTTAAAGCCCAGAGAAATCAATAAGATTATATTTTCTCTTTCTAAAGTGTATATTTTCAGTGCAGTGTTCAAGGAGTAATGGGCACAATGGTGCCTGTTACTGAAGTTTTGCCTACATCATTCTGAAAATATATCAATAACAAGACTTTGAATTTTTGACAGGTTTGAACTGCTAACAGAAATGGTTAAATAGCTCTGTTGCCCTCTTACCTTGAGACAGTATATTTTAAAATGATTGAAAATGGATGGGTTTATTTTGTATCCTTTGAACAAACTTAGATATAGTGCTGGAACTGGTTACCAGTGCTGCTATTTCCTGCTTGGCTTTAGGGCACACTGAAAAAAACACACCAAACAATTGCCTTCTTTACATTCTTTGTGGGCAGATCACAGCTGAAGCTGGCAATGCAAATCTGTTTTAATTAGAGGTGTACATTGTGTATTGTAGCATGCAGTACTTAAAGTAATGTCTACGTTAACCAAAAGTGTAACCATATTTTTTCTAATCTTATCTAAGAAGTTAGCTGTAATTTGAAAGCAAGATTGTTGCTATGCATTTCATCATTGTGTGTGTGTGTATGTGTGTGTGTGTGTGTGTGTGTTACCTATTATTCTTAGTAGTATGGTGGTAGTGTCTAGAAGCCTCAGCCCTATTATTCTAGGCCAGTGTTTCTCAAACTTTTGTACTGGTGACTCTTTTCACATAGCAAGCCTCTGAGTGTGACTCCCCTTATAAATTAAAAACACTTTTTTATATATTTAACACCATTATAAATGTTGGAGGCAAAATGGGGTTTAGGGTGGAGGCTGATAGCTCACGACCCCCCATGTAATAACCTCACAACCCCTGAGAACCCCTCTTCTAGGCCCCGTACAAATGTACAATATAAAGAGAATGCCTGCTCCAAAGTCCTCACAATTCACACATATTCCTTTTGGATCTCCATGTGTAACTCTCTGAAGGTCAAATCCAGATACCATTTTGAACAACATTATGGAGAATGTAAGCCCTGCAGGATGTATAAATTGCCAATTGCGCAGGTTGTTAGCCCAGTGGAACAGTTATGGAAGCTACTTGTGGACCTTGTAATAACTGTAAGGGTTCCTGCAACTCTATCAAGAGAAAGAAGGCATATGTGTAGAACGGCTTGAAGGTGTGAGGGGGCTTGGAGGCATTACTTTACATGTGTTCCCGGTGCCTTGAGCAGCTCCCCACACTACTTGACCAAACAGCAGGCACAGGTCCCCCGAGGATACACTGGTTGTTATTAAAGTTGGGAGCAGGGGACCTGCACTAGTTTGGTGGTAAGTAGGTGTGGGAGGTATTCAAGGCACTAGGGACTCGTGTAAAGTAACTCTTTCCCATATGCACCCCCCATGCTGCCCTATATATAATCCAACCACCTTCTCTACCTAGGTTTGCAGCAGTGATGTATCAACAACAGAAATTCTGCCTTCTGGAGGAGCTAAAGGACACTAAGGCCATCTACTCCCCTGTGATTGAGGAGGAAATAATCAACTAGGTGCCACTTTCTCTTTCTCATCTCCCTGGCTGACATCTCTGAGCTGAGGAACTCTCTTCAGGCCGCAATGCCCAATTTCTCTCTAGCTAACTCTGTCAGCCAAGGAGGAACCTGCTTTGTACTTAAATAAACAGGGCCCAATGCTTCCCCATATGGCATTTACCTGCACCCAACTGCGACATTTGGCAGTTAGGCTGAGGCAAAACTGTGACTCTGCTCTTGGGAGAGGAAGGAAAAGAACTTATGGAGCCACATAAACCCTCCTTCTTTCAGTATACCCTTAAATCATGCACTGCAGAGCTGCCAGCCACAGGCTTTGAACTGTGCATTTGGTCAAACCCAGAAGTGGGCTCTTTGTGATCTGTTGCTTGTACTCAAATAACAGAGGTTTCTTGACAGCAAAGTCAAATCAGTGCAACATGAGGTTTTCTTTGGTGGCATGCCCTGAACTTGGATGAGTTTGTTTAGAGAATATCACTTCAGACCCCCACTAACCATTCGACTGCTGAAGAATTACCCATTTTCTGCTTCTCTAAATGGTCTGAAGTATCAGAGAGGGTATATGCTGTTATTCTCGGGGAAGACTATTGTTTCTTGGAGAGCAGCAAGTGAGTGTAATGAAAGATGTAACATATGGGGTGGAATAAAAAAGCACTCTTTGTATTTAGCTTTCCTTTTGTATAGGCAATTGCTTCCATGTGAATTACCATGATGAAAGTATCAGAATTAACTAGGCTGGGTCATTCTAACCTACAAAAAGAAAACCCTGAGCCCTCTGTATAGTAGCCTACTTTTGAGCCCTTTTCATAGGTGGGATAAGGGTGCAGACATATTAATCAGAAGTGATTATTTGTTTAATCATCCCAAGGAATGCTGGTAAGCTTTAGGATTTTCTAAATTAGGAAAAGGCCAAATAGGTTTTTCCTCCATTATTTTCATAACTCTAGCTATAATCAACTGTAATTTTTCAGACATATGTTTCCATTTTATTTTATGTTGGCAAAGCCTTTGAATGCAGTCCCAAGTGCTTACCTTAACTACACCTCATAGAGGTTGTAAATACACCTCTCTTCAGCTGCATTGCAGTTAGAGACAGCTCCTGGCAGCAGGCTAGGATGGGCAAATGACCTCAAAATCCTGAGGGCCTATAGCAGCGGTGTTCCACATTATTGATAGTAGCAGAGATATTGACAGTCTGTGCTTGGAAGGAAAATAGGAGTTTGATATGACATATTGTGTGTCTCAGCAAGACTCATAAATAATTTTGACAAGTTTTTGTATGCATGGGAAAGTCCTTGATTCAGCCTCCCATAAAAATAAACTTCTATTATGGAATGTATTTGTCAAGTGGCTGTGTGATGGATGGAGCTGCGTTTACCCCTTGGCAGTTCGATGAGTTTTAGATGCACAGCTTACCAGAGAGGATTTACGGGCAGTACAGAAATAATTATTCAGTATGAAATACATAATTCCTGTACCTGAATTTTCATTTTTTATTATATTTTGTTTCTATTGCATTTCTGGTCTTTAAGACAAAAGGCCTTGCCATTTTACTTGGAACTACTGTTCTCCCTGTGTGGTTTGCTGTTCAGTTATCCCTCAAAAAAGTGATTCAAGTCCAAACCCTTTCCCAAAATTGGCTTGTATTTTGTTAATTGAACATGGACTTTTAATAAATTAGCCAAAAAGTAAGAAAGTTAATGCTTAAAAATATATTTGGGCTTGGGGGGTTTTTAAACAAAAAAAATGTGTAAAAGTTTCTGTGGGACTGGAAGAGGGACAAGAATGAATAATCAGTCAAAACATTAGTTCACCTCTGTACTTTAGTAATTTTCTAATTACTAGCGTTGCCACCTTTCTGATGGTGGAAAAAAACAAATCAGGCACTGTATTTGTTTCCCTTACCAAGTCACATTCTTCCAACATTGAACCAGGAACTGTTACTGAGTGTCTTCATTAGCTCTTAGCATCTCCTACCTAACTAGCCCCTTTAATAGCCTTCTTCCCCTTACCATTTCTTCTACCTTTGTCTTTCTTTGCTCTCCCATGTCCGCCCTCACATCTCTCCTAATTTCTCTCTGTTTCCTATTATCTACATATTCTCTTGTCCCTCTTTTCACCTGCTCCTTCCCTACTCATTCTCTCTTTCTTGTCATCTCACCCTCTTACTCTCATTGTTGCTTTCCTCCTTTTTTTATGTCCTACTTCCTTTATCCTCTTTCCTCTCACTGCTGCTTTTTTGGCCGCCTTCTTTTTCTCCCAGTACATTTCTTTCCCTTCTCTATCTCTTCCTGATCTCTTCTTAATTGCTCTCTTATCCCATCTCTACCTAACTTTATTCCCTGCATCTTCTCCCACTCTGCTGTGTTCTCCCCAACCTAAATCTTCCTTTGCTTCTCCCTCTCTTTTCCTTGTCACTCTTCTGACCATCCTCTCTCTTAGGCTCCTCCTCCCCCTTCAGATATCTGCCTTCCCATTGCAGTCATATTTTCTGCCTGTCACCACAGTGTATGGCCATGATGTGGTATGTCTGAATTACACCATCGGGATCAGTTGTTCAGTGCCTTTAACCAGCAATATGCTCATCTCTCTCCTGTCCATGAGGCTTGGCAAAGCTGTGAGCAAAGCACCATTCCTAAGTATTATAGCAACTGACCGATCACGTGCAAAGTGCAAATAGCTCTCAGAGCTATTGCCAGGAGTCCTGTGTGATGGGCTTCCCTGCTTCACTCCAAAATAAACAGCAAAATGTTGGACACAGTTTGTAAAAAATCAGGGTAATGTTCAGTAGCCCATTTATCACTGGTGGGGATTATTTTAGACACAGGAAATCTAAGAGGGATATAAAACACACACAAAAAGGCAAACAAAGCATGAAATTAAAAATAAAAAGTAGGATGTTTATTTTAACATTTCATTACAACTTGCTGAATCCCATGTGTGGTAGGTGTGAATGTAAAAGCCGTGACTGTTCAAACACAATTTAAAACAATAGGGTACTATATTACCCTTTACAGCTGGAGACCTGCGTTCAAATACTGATCATGACTTAAGTTTGTCATAAAGTAGTCCATATTGGATGTTTGTCCACATCACAAATTTCCTACACATTTTGGCCTGGTAAGCAGTTTCTACTCAAGTTAGGACTAAAATAGCAGAATTGTTCATGGCCAAATTTGGGCTGCATTGGTACAGCTTTATGGGAAGCTTGAAAAGCATGTTCCCACAATCAGTCAAATCCTGGTACTTATGCCAAGCCTCCATAAAATGGCTTAACAAAGGAGAGACTGTAGTTTTGCGTCCTCATCCCTACCTTTCCTAGCATAGATTGGCCCAAAAGTCTCCTTTGTTTTTTGAGGAGAGGTGGGAACAGGTCTATATTAGACCTATATCATGTCCTGGTCCTGCACAACAGAACTCCACCACTTCCACAGCTTATCCCAGGCAGCACCTTTCTGTAGAATGCATGGAAAAGCCAGGATTTGCTCATTGTACATAATTCTTGCTAGTGCTAAAATCAAACAGGTAGAAATTAGAGACCTAAGACTCAGAACAATATAAGTCTAACTGTGCTTCTGCCCAGTTGTCTGGCATGTCAGGACATCCATGTTGTAGACTTATACTATCAATGGGATTGGGGAGAGAACTTAGTAAGTGCTCCCTATAGGTCTACGTTCTATAGTCTCTACTCAGGCAAAACGCCTATTGAAGGCAATAGGAATTTGAAATGAGTTAGGCCTGCAAGATTTGTCCTATAATTTGTAAAATCTCTTTCTCCTTTAAAATGAAATCCCAATGCACGTGTTGTTTTAAATAAGTAGTACATTTATTGCAGTACTACCATTTGCTCTGCTGCAGTTGAAGGTCTGTCAGTGCTTCCATTATAAATCTCCTTTATAGGAGGGAATTTGTAACTTAGCCATTTAAAACATTTTTGGACTAAACCTGGTTACAAATTCTCATCCCAGCGGTAAATGCATTTTTATAACATTTTGCTAAAATCCGTTTGTCTGGAATTTTGGTACTGAAACATGAAAAATAACATTCTGTAGTTTTTGCTGCTTTTTTTTTTTTAACCTGCTTTGAAAAAAAAAAGTATAACTTTTACAAAATGAAATTAGCATGCACTTAGTTCTTTTTTTTGGACTGGTGTCTGATAGGGTATGTGTGTAAAAATATATATCGGCATTAAAATGCAGTGTATTTTTTTAACTGTGAGAAGCTTGCTATTTCACAAGCAGAATTGCTTGAGCAACATTTTTAATGTGCATTCTAGCTTAAGTCTCTAGTAATAGTATACTCCGCATACAGTAGCTTGCTATGCTTTTTTCTAATAGACATTCCAAGCCATTAGACGATGTACAGTATTGTGTCAAAGCTTTCTGTTACTGTTATCTCTGGACACCCTCATTTCAATCCAGGCCATGGTTCTTGTGGGAGAATGAGTAATTTGGCATACTGCTCAATAAGGGAATACAGATTGTTGTACTTTTGGAAAAAATAAGGTTAGTGCGACTACACAAGCTTAGATGTCTCTATGGTAGAAGTCTCAAATAATGAAAAGTATAGTGATTTTGAAAATTGTATGTACATGGTATGGCAGAGATTCTAGGCAAGGATGCAGTACTGCTATGATGGGTGCCAATAGATGCGGAGTTCATTCATCCTCTTTCCATCTTGTCTATCATCAGAGCTCAAATTTGGGAAGGGTTTTCAGGGGTATGTTGTACCTCTTCCTCCCCCAAACTGCCATCTTGTGCTTCAGAACTTTTGCTTTAATAAAAAAGTAAGTCTCTAGCTTATATGTTGGAGAGGAAACCCTTCACTTCAATATGTGAACCAAGTGTAGCTGATACAGTGATGTTTCATTCAGATTTCAGAGATCTTGAAACAATAGTTCTAAGACGTGTGAACTGCTCCTATTCACCACAACAAAATGTTGACACCCAATGATTATAATTTAAATGTCCACATTAACTATTTAATACTTAATCAAATTATATAAGAAAGGAAAGGGAATGTCATTTATTAATATGCACATAAGATAGCATTTCCTTCTCTATGTAAGAAATCCTTGTTAAAATTATGGGGAATAAAGTCATGTGTGGCAAGAGGATGCTCTTGCATGTATAGGGAATATCTATGTAAACTAAAATGTTATATCTTTTGATCAACACTCCACGATAGATTGCCTGATTTCACCATATGAAACAAACCATTTCATATTATGCTGTGCACATCGACAAGCATAAAAGAGGCATACATGGCCACTGCAGAATACTATGGTCATGGGGGTGCTACACAGCTTAGAGACAGTTGTATGGCAACTGCTGATTTAGGTGTGTATTAGCTGCAGGGAGGAATGGGTTGCAGCCAGAGTATGCTTCCCTACAGCAAGTCTGTGTTGGGTGTAATGGCTAGAGAGAACCTTTAAAAGCCTGTGCAATTTAAAGCAATCAAGTCCAGAATAAGGAAGATGTAAATTTAGGCCTTGTTAGGGTGACCAGTTGTCCCGATTTTATAGGGACAGTCCCAATTTTTGGGTCTTTTTCTCATATAGGCTCCTATTACCCCCAGCCCCCTGTCCCGATTTTTCACACTTGCTGTCTGGCCGCCCTAGGCCCTGTCAGTACAGGGGGGTTAGTTCACATTGAGTTGACACTCCCTATTTGGTGTACTCTATGTTAGCTGTACTAATAGTGTGCACACAGGACAGCTGTGTCCTCTTTCAGTTCACATCCTTGTGCACACACAGCAGGAGCTTGCTTCGTACTAAGTACATGGCATTCTGGGAAGGTATCCCAGACTCAACCGGGACCTGACCCAAACCCGTGCCCACCCGACCCAAGACCGAGAGAGTCTAATTGTTTTTCGCCCTGATCCTAACCTTTCCCCCCGAACTTGAGTCGCTGACACAGCCACCTCCTCCTTCCCCTGGGGTTGGCTGGAGGAGGAGGAGGAGGAAGGAGTGGACGACAGAGAGCAATTGCTACTACAGGAGTTGTTCCTGAGGCGGCTTCACAGTGCAGTGCCATTTATGAGCTTGGGAAACTAGCGCTGATTTGTGGGAAAGAATCATTCTGCAGACCTGGGGTGGCCAGCAATGGCCAGAGAATTTCAGGATGGCGAAAGCAACCTTTTTTGAGATCTGTGCTGAAGTAGCCCAGGAGCTGCAGCGGCACAATACCATCCCACGGTGCCCCACCCTGTTGAGAAGTGGGTCACCATTGCCATCTGGAAGCTGGCCACCCCCGATGGTACCAGTCATAGCCAACCAGTTTAGCACGGGAAGATCAACTGCTGAGGCCATTGTCATGCAGAGGAGTGATGCCATACATGAGGTACTGTTGCACCAGCTTGTAAAGCTTGGTAATGCTCAGGAGATTATCGATGCCTTGGCACACATGGAGTTCCCAAACAGTACTGGGGCAATTGATAGGCCCCATGTGCCTATTGTTTGGCCCCCACACCAGGGTTTATAAACAGGAAGGGGTATTTCTCCATGGTGCTCCAAGGGCTGGTTGACCACTGAGGCAGGTTTACAAACATAAATGCAGGTTGGTCTAGAAAGGTCCACGATGCTAGGCTCTTTTGGAACTCAGCTCTGTTTACTTGCCTGGATAAAGGACAGTTTGCCCCCAGTATCACTATGGACATTAATGGCGTGGAGATTGCTCCGGTCATCCTAGGAGACCTGCTTATCCTCTGCTTCCCTGGTTAATGAAGCCATTTACAGGCCACTTGGACAGAAGGAAGGAACTGTTTACCTTGCCTCAGTAGCTACAGAATGGCAGTATAGTATGCATCTGGCCATCTAATAAGAAGGTGGTGCTGTTTATGGGGTAGGTTGGAAGCTGTGGAAAAAAACTTGCCTAGGATTATTTCTATATGTAATATTTTGCACAATATTTGTGAGAGTAAGGCAGAAAGCCCTAACGATGGGTGAGAATGTAAGGTGCAGAGATTTGCTCTGCAGTTTGAGCAGCTGGCAAGATGTCCAACTGAAAATGGAAACAGTGAAGGCAGGGAAACAGGGCCGGCTCAACCAATTAGGCGACCTAGGCGGTCGCCTAGGACACTGCAATTTGGGGGGCGGCAACCGCGGCGGTATTTCCGCGGCGGGACCTCCTGCCGCCTCTGTGGGGGGGTGGCATTTCAGGGCGGGACCTTCCGCCGCCTAGGGCGGCGGAAAATCTGGCAGCGCTCCTGCAGGGAAATACAGTTAAAGATGCCTGTAGCTCTTACTTTGGGTCTCAGGCCTGAAAACGTGCAGCTCTACATACAGCTGTTATCCTGAGGTGGAGAGGGGGTGGAATGGATTGTGAGCATTGGTGTCTCTTTTATGAGTGGTAGAAGCAGCATGTTGTGGCACTCTTTATTTTATCTTGTGTCTGTGCCTTTTACACTTTGGTTAAAATCTATGACTTATGCAAAATGTATGGATATTCAGTGTAGAATGCAATGAATTTCTAACATTTGGTATTATTAAACAACAATTTATTATACAACAATCAGAAATAAACCTTCAAAGTGACAGTGCGGTTGAGGGCAGAAAACAACATTGTGGGGACCTTTGATTTATAGGCATCTTGTTTCTGCCTCTTCTTTTTCTTGGGCCTTCTGGTGTTGAGTGTCAGGGTTTGAATGTATCAGGGTTGTTAGATGGCTTGAAAGAGCTGGGTTCCCAGGTGAAAATGTTCTTGCTACCATGAGCTTGGACTGGGAAAGGGAAAGCCTCTGGGTACAGCAGGAAACATAGGCTGGTGCTTCCAGTACTCCGTGTTGTCCAGGGGCTGCAAAAGATGGCTGGGTCCTGGCTGAGTGCACCGGATTGTCTGTGTGCCCACTAGCAGCATGTGATGCAGCAGAACATTCTGCGTCTGTGTTGCCTCCACATGTCCCTGTCTTTCTCAACAGTGTCTTTTGCCATAGCACTGCTGTCTGGCCACTTTACACTCTCTCTCTGGAGAGCTTCCTATCTTTTTTCCTCTCCATCCTCAAATACAATGTCAGTCTCTCTGTTAGTTTCAGTTTTGGGGGGGACTCTGCATTGAGGTCTGTGAACATTTTATCACAAGTTTTCTGTTTCTTCCCCCTCGGGTTAGCCAGCAGCTCTGATAAAGGCCCTGTCCTTGAGGGTCTGGCTGGGGGAATAGGGGAAAAAATCCATGTGATTATTGTTCATATTCCAGGGAGATGTGATAGCATTGATTCAACACCTCTCTGATTTCCCCTCTCTGAGATTTTTCCCAGTCTTGAGGGGACCCCAGAGATGGTAAGTGGTGTGTGCATGAGGAGGGCTGCATTGGGATTTTTGGCTGTGCACTACTGAAGCAGATGACTAGGAGGCAGAGAATGGCCTTATTCAAAAAGGCAAAGGGTAAACCAGTGAGATACGCTGTGAAGTTATTCACAAAGATGGTCTCCCCATAAGTGCTGCAGGAGTGGAAGGGTGTTGCAAGCTATACTGAGGACAGTGACCATGCAGCTATTCCGCATAATGTCCAGGCCAAAACTAAGCAATTTCTCAGTTTTAAATTCTGCTTTAGCTCCCCTGCAGACATGCTGAAAGTGCAAAGGAAAAAATAGATCAGGTTCTTTACTGATTGTTTGAAGCCTTGACTGCTCCCAGTTGTTCTCTCTGTAAGCCTATGAAAAACCATTAAAAGCTGTATGGCTTTGCTGTCCCTAATGTAAACTACTTTTCCTGTACAAATGCCGCCTGTTACAGGGCAGGGAGCTGTAGTCTAGTGCCTTTACAGACACACAATGTTCATGTCTAAGTAAACTGAGAACACTAACCAGTGTTCTTTTCCAGTAACCACTGTCTAAAAAACTCTTGAACTTTGCACCCCTGAATGTTTTAATTATTTGACTATGCCACCAGCCCAAGAGGAGGGACAGGCTGCAGCTCTGCCATGCTGCTGGCCACCATTTTGATAAGGTGAATGGGATGGTGGGCAGGAGTGCATTCACCCGGCAGGACAGATGCAAGAAGGGGAAAGGAAAATAGGTAGATGGATATGTGTCCTCCATGGCATGGGCTTGTAAACAGTCGATGTTTGGGGCTTTAGCATGAGACAGGAACTGATAGTCCAGCTGGAGGAGCTGCCATTTTGAAAACGTGTACTGGGGATGGGGGACAGAGAACGTGGGCCGAGAGAGGGTTGGAGACTCAGAAAGGTTCCTAGCTCACAACCGCCAGTGAACCTGGAACAGAAGGTAGCACAGCAGTGTAGTATAATAATAAATTGTAGAGATAAATATTTACATGCCGGGGTTCCCTCCATAGGATATGCCTCCTCAGTCCTGGCCTGGGTTTCTGGCTGGCTTCCTATATGGCTGCCCTCAAAAAGATCCTGGCTTTCCAGGGAGAGCTCTTCACTGCCCTCCTTGTGTTCCTCCTACAGTGACTCCTGCTGCTCATTCTTGGGGGGAGGGGAGACGGGGGGGCACAGAGGAGCTGCAGATTCCAATCTTCTTGGGTTTAGTGGTGGTATAATTGCTCAAAATCTGGTCCAGCTGCTCAAAAAATGGACAGGCTACTTTTCCATGGTCAGACTGTTTCCTGGCATCCCTGGTTTTAATATAAGTTCTCCTGAGCTGTTTGCTCTTCACCTGTTACTGGTCAGTGTCCCCATTGTGACGCCTCATGGGCATCTGACTAGTAATGTCCACACACAGATCTTTATTCCAGTGTTTGGACCCAAGATGCATCTCCCCAGAGGGCTAGGAGATCTAGGGTCTCATCTGACTCCAAGCGGCTGCTTGAGACATGTAGTAAGGCTTACGGAGTAATATTCCAGCAATCCAAATGCAGGAGCAAATGGATAAATTTTGACCCTGTGCCAGTTTTTAAATGTGGGAGGGAACAGCTGGTCAACTTGACCCCAGAGTAGAGGAGGGCATGACAGGTCACTAACAGAGGCCCAAAAAGCAATGATGGGATAGCAGTTGGAGGACTGCCAAAGTAGTGTGCGGTAGCATTGTATGCACACAAACAATAGACAAAACTAACTCAATTTGCATTGAACTTAATACACTCTGAAAGAGAACTCCAGAGATTATAATAAATGCGGAGTTAGTGTGCTGTAATGAATTGCATTGTGTGTACAGGCATTTTCACACCACACTAACTTGAGTTACTGCAAACTAAAAGCCCTCCCTTCCCGCCCTCCTCCCCCCTGCCAGAAATTTCCTGCACTAAATACAGGAAAGGAGAAACCGAGAATCTGGGCCATGTTATTAGTGAATATCTCAGATCATGGAAAGAACTGAAAGTGCTAATTTCTCTGTCAGTATAACAGATTTGTACAAGTTATTCAAACTACAGGTAGGACATCTAAACTATATGTAAGTCAGTTTAAAATATTGCATCCAGGACAGTGAGTTTCAAGCAGCTTGTTATGATATAACTTTTTTGGGGGGTAATGGGTTTTGGAGATACCATGTGGGCAAATTTGATACTGGCAATAACTTGTGGTTGTGCCCATGCATTTGGTCTTTATGGAGATAGTAATGGGAAGAGTGCTAGCTTAGTCCAGCAGTATAATACTCTTGCATGATCTCATTGAAATCAAAATTCTGTCTCATTCACAAAAGAATGAATACTTTTAGCAATACTTTTTATGAAGAGATTCTTGCTGTGTAAGTGGAGGATTTCTAATTCCCCCATATTGAAAGGCTGGCATCAGTGCCTTTGCTTCCTCAGAGAAATTGATAAACTTATTGAACAATGGACAGACAACATTTCTAAAGATAGGATTGGAATTCCTGGAAATAAAGAAAATCAGGGAGAAGAGGATGGAATTTAAGACATTGGCCACAATTCTAAAGAGGGTTCTGTAGATGCTATTCCGTTTTTCTCATTTTTCCTTTCATATATCCTTCTTTTTTTTCATTTTATGGTTTTCTTTTCTTCTTGTTTCATTTTTTATTTTTTTTTCAATTCCTATTTATACTTGTGACTTTAATTTCATTAAAGATAGATTAAGACTCTGAATCCAAAATCTGTTGCATTTTAGTGGTATTTGCAGATAAATCCACAGGTTCTAATTAGCCCCTCATTTTGGTTCCAGATCAATTCTATAACCCAAAGGAACCTATTTTCCACTTATGATCTGGATACCAAAACCTCACAGGAATGGCCGATCTCATGAGATTTCTCCTGTTTGGAGCTGAAATCACAAAAGAGTAGCTTTCAAGATCTTGGTTCAGTTATGAACCAGAATTCTAGCTTTGAGTCACAGCTCATGAGATTTCAATACTGTTATTCCGTGAACCTTAGCTTTAATTCCAGTCAGAACACTGACTACTCAATCCATCTCTAAATATATGTATACATAATCTGAAACATATGGATTTCAAGGAATTCCTTTAGTCTGTATCTATTTTTCCATTGTATGTTCTAGCCAAGCCAGAGAAGACCAAACTTGACATTTCTTATATTTCTAAAGCAATATGCTGAAAAACACTTTCATGCCTTCTTTAGACATCGTACAGAAGAAAAAAAGGCCTTAAGTCCATTTTTCCTTTATAGATCACCTTTAAATGTATACCTTAGAAATATAGTTTGTGCAACTTGACCAAGCTTATGCTGCAAAATGGGTAGCTTCAAGTTTTGCATTCCCTGGCTTTTTAATGATTTCACTGTGAATTTAATGTTGCATTATCATCACTTTTACATTTTTAAAATCTTTGTATTGTTTTGAAAGAAAAATATATTGCCCATGTTTAAGAAGATTCCTAATTAGGTTGTAGATTTCAAACATCGCTGAAATGAATGAGATGTGAGAGGGGACAGAACTGACACATCACAGAGGTGAGTGGGTTTGAGGAAGACTGAATTCACACCCTCTGCTGCTGTTAATGTTTGGCTGCAAAAATTTTTCTTCAAAGCAGGGTTAACAAGGCAGCAGCTCTTCCATCTACACTGAACCAGATTGAGATATACTTATGCACACTGATTGTACTTTATTCAGGGGTGAAAGTAACTTAAAGGACTTATCAGTACGCTGGAGTCCTGAGCCAGGGGGCAGGGGCCTCAACCGGAAGAGGCGTGGCCTCAGCCGGAAGAGGCGGGCCCTTTAAATCCCCGGGCCCTTTAAATCAAGATTTAAAGGGCCCGGGGCTGCGGTAGCGGTGGCTGGGAGCCCTTTAAATTACCCCCGGAGCTACCAGCTGCAGAGGCGGCTGGGAGCCCCAGGGCTAGGGGGCAATTTAAAGGGCACGGGGCTCCAGCTGCCAGTAAATCACCGAGGGAGCCTTGGGGGCTCCCAGCTGCCGCCGCTACCCCAAGGCTCGGGGCTCTGGTGGAGATGTACAGGGCCCAGGGCTCCGCTGCGGTAGCAGGGGCTGGGAGCCCCCGGCCCTTTAAATCACTGCCAGAGCCCCGAGCCCTCGGGTAGCAGCGGCAGCTGGGAGCCCCCAAGGCTCCCTCGGTGATTTACTGGCAGCTGGAGCCCCGTGCCCTTTAAATTGCCCCCTAGCCCTGGGGCTCCCAGCCGCCTCTGCAGCTGGTAGCTCCGGGGGTGATTTAAAGGGCTCCCAGCCACCACTACCGCAGCCCCGGCCCCTTTAAATCTTGATTTAAAGGGCCCGCCTCTTCCGGCTGAGGCCAGAGCCCCGAGCCCCGGGGTAGCAGTGGCAGCCGGGAGCCCCTGGGGTCCATCAGCAATTTAAAGGGCCCGGGGCTCCGCTGCATTAGCGGCGGCCGGGAGCCCCTGGCCCTTTAAATCGCTGCTGGGAGCCCCCAGTTGCCGCCGCTACCCAGGGGGCTCCAGCAACAGGGCTCCAGCAGTGATTTAAAGGGCCCAGGGTTCTGGCCGCTGCCGGGAGCCCCAGGCCCTTTAAATCACCGGCCTGGGGAAGCTGGTCTGGTCCGGCACGGCGTACCGGCTCTTGCCAGTACACCGGACCAGACCGGCTTACTTTCACCTCTGACTTTATTCCATATCACAAGTACTCCCATTGACTTCAGTAGCACTCATGGTGTAAGGTACTACACTCCTTCCCATTGTGATCATAGAATCATAGAATATCAGGGTTGGAAGGGACCTCAGGAGGTCATCTAGTCCAACCCCCTGCTCAAAGCAGGACTAATCCCCAACTAAATCATCCCATGACAGCTTAGAATTTTCAGAATATTGCAGAATGTCCCTCAAAATTTTGGAGAAATTATAAAATTGCAGGATTGGCAATTTTTCATGCCCCAAAGTTTTTCCTATTCCTGCTGTTCAGAAATTAGGAATTTTTTTTTAGTATAAAAAGAGTACAGTTTTAATTGTACATTTCAGTGCAATTAAAAAAAAACCACTTTGAAACTTACATTTGAATAGGTGCTAACGTATCAGTTTTGAGAGTTGCCATGTTTACTGCAACAGTAGAGAGTCAGTTGTCTCATTATCTTAAAGATTTCCTTTTTGTTTGTTTTTTAGAGGTTTTTACTCTGTCTGTGTGTTTTTTCAATATAACCGTCACACAAGTTGTCCCAATAGTAGCCTGTGTGGTTTTTGAGTTGGAGTTGACTTGTAATATCACAAAGATGTATTCTGCCCTACCAAATAACAATGTATGAACATTGTTGTCAATTGTTGTGTTAATTGAACAGGGACTGAACATGACTTAGTGGCCAGTGTCATGATTGTTGTCAACGGTATTCATTTTGTAGTATAGATTAAGCCTCACAAAAGACTTCAGGACTTTATTAGTCTGGGTTACCAAAATAATAACAACAATAATTTCTTCAGAGTCTGCTCAGAAAATTAGAAAATTCAGAACTGAATTTGCATTTTATTCTTTTTTGTCTAAACTTTCTTTACAATCTAGGTTGTGGGTGTATTCCTTAGTGTGCACTACTTACATGCCTATTTTCAGTGTTCAGCTGTTTTTGAGTTATCTGTGTGGCAATTTTTTACAGTGGGAGAATAATATGATTTTCAATCTTGCATTACAAAGTGACTGCCTAGCCTTTCCTCAGACTTTCCAGAAAACATCACCTTTGGGCAGAGACCGCTCATGGGAAATTTCAGTCTAGAAGGAGAACTTTTCAAAAAGTTATGAGTGAATGAAAACAGTTGGTTATAAATTAAGCTGTTTTGCAAACTTAGTGATGGCTTTGCTAAAAAGCAAACACTATAATTGAATGGCCACTAAGCCTAATTTTCAAAGAAAAAGGACACCTATAGTACCTGAAAACAAGCAAGGGTACTGTCCGTGTCACCAGTTGGACAACTTTCTGAGGTACTTGTGACCGAGAAAGCACTCTTAACCTAAGCCACTTGCACACTGCTGACCTATTCAATAGAGCAGTGGTCTCCAAACTTTTTATGCCCAAAATCACTTTTTGAATGTAAGGGCAACTCACGATTTACCTCGCCCCTTCCCTGAGCCCCACCCCTGCCCCAAAGCCTCGCCCCGCTCACTCCATCCTCCCCTCTCTCTGTCTCGCTCTCCCCCACCCGCTTTCACTTTCACCGGGCTGGGGCAGGGGAATGGGGTTCGGGGGGGGGTGTGGGTTCTAGGCTGGGGCCGAGGGGTTCGCAGTGTGAGAAGGGGCTCTGGGCTAAGCCTGGGGCAGGGGGTTGAGGAGTAGGAGGGGGTGAGGGGTTCAAGCTCTAGGAGGGAGTTTGGATGCAGGAGGGGGCTCCGGGCTGGGGCAGAGTGTTGGGGTGCAGGAGGGGGTACAGGATGCTGGCTCTGGGAGATGAACAGGGCTGGGGCGGGGGTTGGGGTACAGGAGGGGGTTTGGGGTGCTGGCTCTGGGAGGGGGCTCAGGGTAGAGCTTGGGGTGCAGAAGGGTGTATGGGGTGCTGGCTCCGGGAGGGGGCTCAGGAATGTGCGGCCTCCCGCCAGGCAGCACTTACCTCTGGAGGCTCCCGGTCAGCGACAGGTGCAGTGAGGCTAAGGCAGGCTCCCTGCCTACCCTGGCCCCACACTGCTCCCGGAAGGGGCCAACGCGCCCCTGTGGTTCCTGGGGTGGGGAGGGCGGGGGGCATGTGGCTCCGCGCACTGCCCCTCTTTGTAAGTACCACCCCCGCAGCTCTCCTGGCCAATGGGAGCTGCGGGGGCAGTGCTTGCAGGCAGGAGCAGCGCGTGGAGGGAGACCTTTGCCCCCTGCCCCTGGGGCCGCAGGGCTGCAGTGGCTGCTTCCAGGAGCGGTGTGGGGCTGGGGTAGCCTTAGTGGCAGCAACACTGTGCTGCTGCTGGAGATTGCGATCGACCGGTTGGTGACCACTGCAATAGAGCATCAACACGTACTCTGAATGCAGAAATATTGGCTGTCCTCAGGGATGGCATTAATACATCCTTACGTGCATCATCCCAGTCCCTCCTCCAAATCCACTTCTTTTGTCTTGCTTTCCACAATGTACTCCACTATGGACTATCTACTACTCCCCTCTTGCCCTACTAACTAGCCCTTCACTACATAATAATGACTCACATTATTTGTATTTGTTCTAACCCCCATCTCTCCTTTTTCTCCCCCCTTCCTTTGTCTATTTGTATGTTTTATTTTTGTCTAATTTACCCTGTTAAGTTAAATTGGTTTGAACATGATTTAAACCAATTCAAGTATATCTATATTAGCAGTTTGCACCAAGTGCAACTAGATCAATTTTAGTAACTCTGATGCAAGTTTTCTAATATAGATGAAGCCATAGTAATACAGAGGGGACAACTGGGCTTACCAGGTGCTGGAAAGGGAAGGGCAAGGAGGGAAGGGCAAGAAGCATGTTGAGGGTGAAAATAGGAGAGTGGGAAATGTCAGAGGCTCTGCTTTGCCTGATCCGTGGCTGTGTAAGAGCTTATGCTGGTTGTGTAATTTTAAGCTACCACCCTGCAGCTTTAACTTATGCCAAAGCTGCGCAGCTGAGAATCAGGGAGCCATAATCATCTCCTTGTCAGATCCCACCTTTTTCCAAGCAAAACTTGGACACAGTAAAGAACTGAGCCCCAAAGAATCAGACTGACCTCCCATAGTCACTTCAGTAACAAAGGCAGTAATGGACTATTTAGGGCCCAAAGTGATTTAAAGATGTAGTGGCAATTTTAACTCTGGGTTTTGTTGAATTTTATTACTCTAAACATTTGACAATAATAACAATACAGAGATTGTTCTGTATTTTTAGAAGAAATGCAGCACATAGAGCAAATCATTTCTCGGAGAGCCACATTGTCATTAAAATGAAGTTTTCCCACCTATTATACCCCTTGTGTGTTTCTATAAATCTAACTTAACACTCAGATGCTCTGATACTATGGTGATGGACACGGTAGAAATGTCTATAAATAAATTAATAAAACTAATAAATAAAACCTTTGGATGTACAGAGGAGTTTTGCAAATTAGCTCAATATCACTATGTACAATGGGTTACATTTCATCAAGGTACATGGGTGATTAGACATGCCGTTACCATTAACACAATAATGGGAGTTGAATACCTAATTCCCTACTTTCAGGTTACTCTTCATGTAAGTCCAAAGCTTTATTTCAATCTGGATTTTTTCAGTTACCTTTATAAAAATATAGTGAATATGTATTAGGACAATACATTGTAATGATAAAAGGAGAGAGAGAGAGCGTGTATATTGCCAATAATTTGATCCTATGTCTGCTTATTTATTAATTTATTTATGTATTTCTCAATATTCATTATATTTATTTAGCCTATAATTGAATACGCAGGCACTTTGCCTGTGCTGCAGATCTTCTACGTGGGAGGCAGGATGCATATTTAATGCCTGATTTAAAAAGAAAAATAGATGCAGTGACATGTGGGCAATTTTAGGGAAGTTTGTTCCATGCAAATTCAAATAAAGGTTTAAGGGAAACTTTCTTTCTTTTTACCACAGAAGACTGGAAGTTTCACAGCAGGACCTTTTGTGTTTCCATATTAATTAAGTGATGAGTAGTTGCGGGGGAGAGGAGTTTCTGAACTTTTAAAGAAATATCCAAATGGAAGCACAGAGAGCCCCAGTACAACTTTCTACCACACCACTTTCCTTCATCCTCTTCCCACCATGAAAAATGGGAGTTCACGTTTTTATGGCACAGGTGTATTCACTTGAGAAGAAGATGGCTCCTATATCGTGATTTAAGGATGCACTACTTCTTTGGGGTACCAAAGAAACACATACATAAATTGTTAAACTTTGTAATCTGGACCTCGGGCAGAGATGGCCAAGAATCCAGCTTTTCTGGCATAACATTTTTTAAATTGCATGTATTTGCTCTTGCTGTTCTTATACAGAATAAGCATAGTGTGCAGGAGTGGCTGGAAAACAAGAATGATGTTTCGTGAAAAATTATGGGGTTTCTCTAAACTTGTCTTCACTACCAGGGAGATCGACACTGCTGCAATCGATGCAGCGGGTGTCGATTTAGCGGTTCTAGTGAAGACCCGCTAAATCGATGGTAGAGAGCTCTCCATTCGACTCCGGTACTCCAGCTCCCCAAGAAGAATAAGGGAAGTCAAACGGAGAGCATCTCCCGTCAACACAGTGCAGCGAAGAGACTGCGGTAAATTGACCTAAACTACGTTGACTCCAGCTACGTTATTCACGTACGTTATTCACGTAGCGTAATTTAGGTCGACTTACCCTCCTAGTGAAGAAAAGCCCTCTGTCTCTATGAATATTTACTCATTTATACAACGTGGCACAGCACCAACAGGAGCATAATTGTCAGGCAACAGAGATGTGGGAAAGCCAAGTTCAAGTCCCTGATGCGTATCAGGAAGAGTAAGGACTTGAACGTGGGTCAGTCACATCCCAGCTCAGAAGCCTAACCACCAGGCTATTGGATATTCTGGGGTGAGGGTCTGTCTTTCTCTCACCAGAAATTCCATCTTAGTCCCACTAAATCTTCCAGATTAAAATTTTGTCAAAAGTGGTGTTTCCATACAAGGTTTCTGTATTGACAAATCATTGTCTGGCTATACCGAAACAAGGACAGGAGACATTTGACATGGGTTTAATCAGGCCTCAACTTTATTATTAGATGTCTGGGACTACCCGGCAGATAAAAGTGTACAGTGCAGGTAACCCCATGTTTTTTCCATAATTACCTGAGGGGCTTCCACCAGCTAACCCTCTTTTTCCATCCAGGTCCCTCCAGCAAATCCATTGCCAGGACTTATCAACCATCACCTTCCTCGTAGGAGGGTTAAGATGGGCTATAATAATGGGCGGTTGGCTCCTTGCCATACCAATCATAGGAGTCCCCAAGCCCTCCCGCCCCCATTCATTCCTTTAACGAACACCTCTTTTTAAGTCTGTTTCCAAGCCATTTATCCAGTCACTGTATACCTTTCCTATGGAGTACCTATACTGGACATCCACCCTACACTTAAATAATGAGTTGCGACATATAGCCTACCGCCCATCATGTCATGAACAGAGTGCTTCCTGAAACCTGCTGTGGGGAAGGCAAAAAAAAAACCCAACTGCACCCAAGCCAATATGGTGGTAAGGGAAAAATTCCTTCCCAGTCCCCGCTGGGGGGCGGCTAGCGAAATACACACAGCAGGTCTTGCCAAACCTGGTATTTTACCACCTAAAGGGGAGGGAGGGTGGTGATGCCTCAGTCTGCTCCTTTTAAAAGGGAGGCTTTAGGCACAGGGCTGCCCTTTTTAAGCCCTTCATTCCCAGCGACCACGCTGACACTTTTGCAGCAGTTTTCATCTCTCCCACCCCCCAGTCAGTTCCCTTAAGCACAGTTCCCTTCATTCAGCCAGCCAGCCAAATACCTCCCCACCCCTGCTTAAAAGTGTGGTGTGTTCATTTTCTAATGAAAAAACATTTTGTTGAAAATTCCTGATCAGCTCTAATAGTATGTGCATTTTAGGGCTTTTATGGTTATTATTTTGACTGATTTTACTCTTTTTGACTCATACTCATCATGGACACAAGAGGAGAGAGAAGGTTGTTTCAGATGCCCATAAATGAATACTTAAAATCTCAATCCATGAATGTATTAAGCATCCTTAATATTTTCAGCAGTTACTCCCAAAATTGCTACACATGTTATTTTTCTTTTATGTTTCCTTTGGTTCTTTTTGAATCATTGTATTTGAAGTTTCAAATACTTTTCTCATAATTAGTTCACTTATTCTAATATGGAAAGGTCAAACTGAACTAGAAGAGTAATTTTCTTCTCTCACTGCAAACAATTATTCGTCTGTAAAATATCTGAAGTGGAGTTGGGGCTGAACGAAAACCTTGAATTTGAACCTCCTAAACTTTGAGGATTTTAGAATCTGTACCTGCAACCAAATTTCGCAACTGGCATCGATTTCCATTATGTGCCAATAAGGGGAAATGGTCTTGGATTGAGATCCCAACCACTGGTTGTCTGATCTCAGTCCAAATTCTGGAGCTGACGCGCATATCTATCCTAAAGGTTTTGAAATTTATTTTTTAAAGCTGAATGGGAAAATGCACCTGCAATAATATTCCAGTCATTGGTTTACAAATGCAATAACCTAATTTGTTCCATATTGTTTCAGTAATCAAAAATAAGAATAAGTAATCAAAAAATTAAGAATACTGCTAGTAATACTTTCATTTCTGTGTCACCTTTCAGCCAGAGATCCTCTGACACTTTACAAACTTTAATTAATTCTATTAGCAGCCCTGTGAGAAGTAAGGTTTCCATTATTGTTTTTTAATCTATTGTACAAATGGATAAAATGAGGAATAGAGAGGTTAAGTGATTTAGCCAAGGTCATACTGTAAGTCAGTGGCAGAGCTATGGACCACTAAGTCCTTGCTCCCAGTCCCTTGCTCAGACCATACTTCCAGTGTATTGTATCTGTCTTGCAATATAGTTGATGAGGTTAATTGCTTTTGCTTTGAACAACAGATTGTACACAATGAGTTATTTTACAAACAAGTGTGGGGTGCCCAGTATTTGTTTTTCATTTATGCTCCTGTTCAGAATACTAGTGGTCCAACTCTTAGATGATCTTGAATCTGTGAAAGACCAAAAAATACCATGTACTTTAAAGTAGAAATACTAGGCAATAAATAGTATGGCTGAAAAAATCAATAATAAAACGTAGGTGGTTGTTATTGCTAATTTAATTAAGTCTGTATCTTGTATAAAATTTCATTTAGACACCACAATGCAGCTGCTTATACTTTTTGAAATGTAACTCTCATATGCCATTTGAAAACAAGGTGACATGTAACTAGTTTAAAAAATAAAATATTCTAAGATATCCAATATATCTCTGAATAAATGAGGTGTGCAGAAGTAAAAGAGGAAAAACAACCTAGAGTTGTCTAAAGAATTATATGAAGATAATAGAGAGTTTGGTTTTTTCCTTTATTGATTATTCCCAGAACTTTAGGTTTCACAGTTTAGATTGACAATCGAGTTATTTGCCCATCCCTAGTGACTGACAACAGATAATGGAAAGGCTTTTACCATGATATAACAGCGGAGAATAATTTCTAATTTACTACTATAGTTCTCATCAAAAGTACCCCAGCAAAAACACTAGATTTATCACTTCAATTACTGGAATTTCACATTTAGTTTAAAGAGACATGTTTCTATAATGTGACAGGCTTTACAGATTCTGAACTTCTTCTGTCATTTCAGCTATCAGAGTAATCAGGAAGAGATATAAATGAAAGCAATTGGTTTAGTTTTATAACTTTCAGTGCTGTCTACTGGCAAGCCAGGAAACAGGCCATGAACTGATGGTTTTTGCCAAACCTATGAAAGGGGGGGAAATGTTTTTCTTATCACAGCCTTATTATGTATTTATTTATTTATTTTTAAACCAACTGTCTTATAATGGACACGACCAGTATTGAAATAGTATTCAGTTAACATTTACAAGATAACTTTGCATTTCTGTTTGAAATCATCCATGTAGCCGTAGTAAGTGGTGTTTACCTCAAAAATACATGCACTGCATTTAACACATGTATTCATAACTCTCATATCCAGCTTGCATGCCTCAGGCTTGTACAGGGAACCAAAAGAGGTTTGAAAAAACCAAAACAAACAAACCATTGGCTTCAAAAAGGAAACATAAATTTTAAATATTTTAGCCCTTGCTATTTTCTGCTTTTTTTGTGGGGGAAAGGAAGATGTTCCGTGCATCTTTGTACAGGAGGATCCCTGAGATTCCCGCACCTGATGTTTTCACTCTTTATATCTACCACCTTTAAAGTCTCACAGCATCACTCTCATTTTTCAGGCTGAGGAACACTCATAGAAAATCTCTTCAGCACCATGCAGCACCACCTTCTGCTTCACAGCATGTTGAGTAACAGCTCCCATTTACTATGGAGGTCAGGGGCTGGATCATCCACAAACTGAGTGATTTGCCCCCCCCCCAGTCTTCTTTCTTACTGCACTCCCTTCTGCCCCATCCAAGATCAAGATCTTGGTGAGAGGCCTTGAGGGGAACTCCTAATGAGGGTCACTACCATTGTCTCCCAGTTATTTTGCCAACTGGGCTTTCATTCTTAAATCGGAGCCTGATCTGCAACTCTCCCTGTCAATCCAGGGAGTAAGAGATTAGGATTGGGAATCAAACCCTTATGTCTTGAAGAGGTCAATGCAGAGGAGTTTCACTGGGCTAGTAGTTCAGGCATGTTCTATCATATTAACCATACAAAAATGCTAGCATTGTAAAACCCTGATAATGAAATCTCACCAATAAAGAACATAGTTGGGATCTTACTGCAGCTGTTTCAGAATTCATGTATAAATGCACACCATGATGATATTTAGTATTAATAAAATGCGATCATACTTTGTATTTGAGACTAGCCTGATGATTGCTCTGTTACAGTTGGTAATACAAAGTGGACAGTCACTCAAAAAGGGGGAGTTTATCCATTATCATGAATGAAAATGTGGTCTTATTTGGGCTGTTCTGTAGAAGTATAACACTGAAGAAGTTAAGCCAGTTATGCATTTTTATGGTCTGCTACAGTTGTGTTTTCAAGAACAACTGTGATTTAGATCACAGAAAGGAAGTATCTAAAACTCCTATGCAGTTGGCAAATGTGCATAAGTGATTGAGCACATATGTTTATGAGGTACAATATTTGAGTGATAACGTTTATGGCGAATTCTATTAGGGCTGATAACATAGTTTCAAATTAACATGACTGGCTTATTCTTTTTATATTCCATCATCTATTTTGACTTAGTTTGTAGTATAGCTCTGTAATTTAGTCACACATCTCAAGATGATGGGGGGGGGGCAGAGGGAGCAGATTTTGTTTAATTTTGTGCTAAAATGATTTTAATCTTTCAACCTTACAAAAGCAAACTAAAACATTGTGAAATTCCAAGATGGCATCCCTAAATGAACCAGAAACACTTTACTGACTTTTTATATAGGTACCCTCTGTCAATTTTTAAGGTATAACTATTTTGCTATGTTTGTTTTTTAATACACATGCAATAGTAATTCAGAAGGTTTAGCAACAGGGGTGATACATTTAAAATTAACTTTGGGATAATAGTGTTTTCTTAATGGAATTCTTTCAAATAATTTCATCTTACAGCCATGTACTGTGGCAGATGTTTGCAAATCTTGGTGTAAAACTGATTGAAATATTTTAAGAAAACTGAAATAATGTCAGTGGCAAAATTTATTTTACCAAGTGCAGATGTAAGACATCAAGTTCTCAGGCTGATGGCAGAATTAACAAAAAACACCATCTGGTTCAATAATTATCTGAAAATACCCATATTCTTGGATTTGTTTTAATACCACTTAGTTCCCAGCTTTATTTTATCTTTGTTTGCACACCAACGAGACTAGATTGTGCAAAATGAAGACTAGTTCCATCTGATCATTTTAAAAAAATGTGTTTTTGCATGAATAATGAATCTTTGAATTGTTACTAAACAAGCAAATTATTTGCGTATGTGTCACATCGGTTATCAAGTTTGCACATGTGACAGCTTCAACAGCCGTCACATAAAATGCATAGAGCTTGTAACCATATGTTTTTGCTTCACAAAAAGCTAAAACTCAAGATCAATTTTCAATATGGAATGCACAAATTAACACTTTAAAATGCACCACAATATGTACGGTGTGGCAAAATTTGCAGAAATAGCACGTTTCTAGATATTAACTGATATCTTTGGATTCGACCTTAAGGTATTCAATCATTTTGATTAAAAGACTGATTTCTCATAAAACCACAGTCTGTTGGAGGCGCAAAGCCAATGACATTTGAGCATTCATATATTTTCATAAACTTTGAACAATGTCAGTGAGACACCTCTTCAATCTTGGCCACACAACAGCAGGGTATTCAATCTTTCTTTAGCTTAAGACAGAAAATTTGAATATCAGCATAGGGTTATTAATGTGACAGTTCACATGGTGTGCACCATGTTGATTCTTAAGAAGCAGATCTGTGGAATGAACAGAGTGCTCTACTTTGTACTCTTACCATTAAAAATCAAAACAAAACCAAAAGACAATAATCTTTAAAAACCCACTGTTTTTTTATAATTTGATTATTGTACTGTGTGTAAAACATGAAAAGAGTCAACTACATCATGCGCACTCTGAAAGTAACTAATATTATTTCTATTATTCTTTCTTATGCTTTGTTTAATATTATAGATAATGACATACAATACAGATTTCATAATGCATTGTTTACTCCTATTTGATTTTTCCTTAAAAAATGACTAAACACTACAGAATTAAGCATTTAACCTCTTAATCTCCCTGCCTTTTTTCTCGCTTAATTTCTGTCAGAATTTAAATCATTATAAAAAAATAAATTGACCCAATTGTGCTTATTTCTTGAAATTCAAATTTTTGAGTAATGCTATGTTGTTTCATGCAGTCATGTCATTTTACATTACATCATGTTGTTGGTCAGATGCAATGTAACTTTTTATGATGCACTGTAAATGACAAAACATGTTGCAATATGTTATATATATTGCTATGTGCCCCTGATAACATTGCTTTTTCTGTAGTGTGTTGTCGCCTGAGCAGCTTGGGAGAAACCAGATGGGCTGTGAGGGGAAGATGAGCAATTCTGTCTTGCCCAAACTGCAAATGTGACAACATACTGTTAAGAAAGGAGACAGTGAGGTGCATGTGTTAATATATTATAAAGCACACACAGATGTCCCAACATTTTTACAAAAATAACCCTGCTAAATTAAAAATAATAAAAATACAGAATCTCTTCCCATCTGAGCGATAATGGGTATGTCCACTATTATCGCTGTACAAAGATGAGGTCTGTATATTTTAAGCTCATTAAGCAATCTGATTGGCTCAGGCTCCATGGGTGCTTTATAATAAATATTACTAGTTTCATCCAGAAAAAAACAAGCACTACACCTCTACCCCAATATAACGCTGTCCTCGGGAGCCAAAAAATCTTACCGCATTATAGGTGAAACCGCGTTATATCGAACTTGCTTTGATCCGCCAGAGTGCGCAGCCCCGCCCCCTCCCGGAGCGCTGCTTTACCGCGTTATATCCAAATTCATGTTATATCGGGCCGCATTATATCGGGGTAGAGGTGTACGTTTTGCAATTTATCATTCTAAATTAATTCAATAATCCCAAATCTGCTATAATATTTTAATATTTTACATAGCACTTTTCATCTCAAACGATTCTGAAGTACCTTATAAACGACCAGTACATCCAGAAGGCTGTTCACCCACCACTGAAAAGCAGCCACCTCTGAGGTGAATCATAAAAGCTGTTTAACAGAGCACAGCAGTGCTACATGACTAATGCCATATCTAGTTTAAACTTTAGGGAAAACTCAGATAAGCAGAAGGTAGCTATACAAATTGGAATTTGACCAAGAGACCTTTATTTTTGCAACATATGCTATGAGGACCTGCCAAAAGTGTCTCATCTGAAAAACTACACTACATTTCCAGATGTACAGTGCCCTCTAACACTGTGCTTTCTTAACTATTACTTTACTCTCATTATCTCATTAGACCGTAAGCCCTTCAGAGCAGGTTTTGTCTCTTTTCTGTGTTTGTACAGTGCCCAGCACAGTGGGAATTTTGGGCACTACTATAGTATGAACATTGAGTCTGTACTGAAAGGAGTAAAAGAGACAGATACAGTGGAAAGAGTCCTGTTATAGATTCACCAGTACCATTTCCTGCAGCATTTGGTTCTGCCTTGGAGGTATCACATCCAAGTATTCACTAGCACCAATCTAGCTTAGTTTATGAGATCTGATGTCACAGACCAAGAGTTAGATCTGTAGGGACAGTGAAATATACACACGTGTTGATTGAAACAATTGCTATAACCACTCATACTTTTAATTTCTGTGTGTATGTCTATCAATCAATCGATAGCTATAGACATTACACACAGTATACATGTTGATGTGGTGGTATTGACTGCTAGAAGGCTATTTTTCCTGCAAGGTTGGGAAAACTGCATTTCTCACAAGTGGCAGAGCCACAAGTGAGTTATACATGTCTTCCCAATAAATGGTAGAAAAAACTCTTCAGCATTCTACTACATGCCACACATTTTGTTAATGCCCTGTGGGGTGGTTTTTTTTATTTTATTTTCTTAAATTTTTATCTAATTTTAGTCTCACTCCTGTGGAGCATTGTCATTACTCTAACACCAATCCTGTATTGTTTATTCAAGCATGATTCTCACTGAAGTCAATGAGAATTTTACATCAGTAAGGACTGAAGGATTGGGGCCAGCAGAAACCATGCTGTCCTTGAGCGGCGAGGAGTGTAGCGTTAGCAACAGATGTAGTAGAACAGTGGTTCTCAACCAGGGGTAAACATACCCCTGGGGGTATGCAGAGGTCTTCTAGGGGATACTCAACTCATCTAGATCAGCGTTTCTCAACATGGGGGTCGTGACCTCCCTGTGGGGGTCGCGAGATAGGTTTAGGGAGGTTGCAAGTGCAGGGCCAGCGCTAGGAGGTAGCAAGCAGGGCAATTGCCCAGGGCCCCACCAAGCTAAGTGACATGCTTCAGCCCTGACCAGCAGGGCTCAGGCTTCAGGGGTATAGTAGTCTGGAAAAGTTGAGAACCAATATACATAATTGTTATGTTCACAGCACACACAGAAAAGTTAGATAAACATATAAATGCTCTTGCTGGAAGATTGCAGCATAATATTACTTTATTACTTAGCTTTCAAAATAATTACACACAGGAACCTAAAAACAGAGATGGAGAAAACAGGCTGCTCCCAAGGGCAGAAAGGCACAATTCACTCCAGCTTGCTTTAAGCTGGCATTTTTCCAAAACTGACTGCTCACACAGTTTGCTACAAAGCCCTCTAGCCTTCAAGCAGGACCAGGGACATCCCCTGCTCTTAAACTGATAATTTACACAATTCTAACACAGTTCAATACAGCAGAATAAAGGTTTGAAATGTCCCCAATTTGTGGAATAAAGGCCTTTATTCTATGGTTATTGTGACTGTATGTGTGCGGTGTTCTCTTATAATGAATAATTCTTTTCTTTCCCAAATAATTATAAACAGAGTTTCACTATAATATGACAGGGTCTGCATTAAAAAATCTTCCCACACACGCATTTAAATCCAGAAATTATGGCAGTGCTTACCCTTTGTAGTTTCAGCGGCACTTGTGTGAATGGGTGGGAATCTTGTGAAAGGCCATATATTCATTCCCAGCAGGGTACCACTATGGCAAAACCAGGAGTCAGTGATTCTTCCTTATCCTTCCCCCAAGTTTGCTTCTCCCCAATTTAGCTGCAGCAGGAGTTGGCTGAGAAATGACAATCCCCTAAATATGCAGCTTTTGACACTTGTCTGATGGATAATAATTAATGCATTCCAAGAAGACTACCATAGTGGAATCTGGTTATAGAATAAAGACATTACTCATAAATGGAGTGAAGCTTTAATATAAGGCTGGGTCTAGGGGTAATCTTCCACCACTCAGCTACCACCTGCACAGCTCCGCCAGTTCTAGCAGCAGTGGGAACACAACTGTAGACAGGGCACAATCATTTTTACCACCAACCCTACAACAACATGGTGGTAAAACTGCCAGCAGGCAGTCTATAGTAGTGCTCCTTGCTCTCCATTGCTACCACTGGATGGAGGTTCTCCAAAATTCCTTAGTGAATATGAGGTCAAAGAGAAGTTTCATTATAACTGAGTTCACTATACATCGATTAAAAAGAGCGTTCACCATAGTAGGAAATTGTTTCCTTGAGTTTGCAATCTACATATCATGTTGGGCAATATAAATAGTTATAGTCGTTTTATTTTTCTTATTATTTATTATAATACAATGATAATGATAATACAATGTATTATAATGATAATACAATTTATTATAAGAGCCAGTGATGTATGTACAAGATATGACTATCAAATGCCCCTGCCCCAGAGAATTTGCGTTCTAGATGACAGACACAGTAAGACAAAACACTAGGAGGACCAGAGGAAGGAGTTACCGTACTTTAACTTGTTATTTCATTGCATTCTTGATTTGGACATTTTTCTTTTAATTTTGTTGACCTCACAGAATACTATGTGTCTTTAGAAGGATTTGATGAAAGAGTGGCGGCTTTGGTCATTGGAAGTTGCATTGGGTGATTTCCTTTTGTGAATGGAGATTCTAATAGCAACTACATGCTAGCATTTTTCTTCATAACTAAACAAAAATTATGCCAGTTGTATGGAAGATCAGAATAGTGTTTACAGTCTGTTCAATCGTTATACCCAGAGTGCGTGAATTTCCTTGAAATCGAAAGCATTATTACTCTTTGGCATGCCATTTACAGGGTCTGATTCTCCACTCCATGACACCAGTTTTACACTAGTGTAAAACCAGTATAACAGAATGGTGAATCAGGCCTAAAGTGTTCAATGGACTTTCTGTAGCTGCATTTTCAGGTAATGGTTTAGCTAATAATGCAAAGGATGAATATATTTGACTATGAGACTAACGTTTTTTATTCAGATACTTATGATTTGCTGAGACTTATATTCACTAAGGAATTACTAGATTTTTATCTGCCACCCGTTTCAGTAGTATATTTCAAATGTGGCGTTGGAACAGTTTTTATAGTGGGGGTGCTGAGAGCCATTGAACAAAACTGTAAACCCTGTATACGATGGAAACCACTTCAAGCCAGGGGGTGCTGCTGCACCCCTAGTTCCAGCACCCCTGCGTTTCAGGTATTACAAGCCAAAGCCAGTGAGTTACGTTTGAAGGCATTTGCAACAGTCTGTGTTCTCATCCTGGAGGGACCCCCTATAACCTTCACTAGTTCCATATGAAATCCGCAAGTTTCACAACTCCTCTCTACCACAACAAGACCCACATCTCCTCCTTCACCAGTTTAGGATCTATCCTATCCTTTCCCCACAGACTCACCATTAAGCCTCACATCTTCAACTACTTAGAATCATGAATGGTTAGGAGGTGTTGATAAATTGTATAGTCAATCGCTTGACCACACGTTAGTTTGTTATGAAATATATTTAGGAGACCAAATAACCACTGTCAGGTTTATTAATATGGTACAGGTAAAAGGTTCTATACCATACCAGGCTCTGAGAGGAGCTGTCCTGTGCAACCATGTTATATTCGTCTTACACAGAAGGTTTGCTCCCCAAGTTGCACATTTCAGCTGGTATTATTTATATAATGATTTTACAAGGTACACATCTCTTTACATGTCACTGTAATCCAACCCATCAGTTTGTCCCAATTCTTCTTCGAGTGCTTGTTCATGTCAATTCCAGTCAGGTGTGTGTGCGCGCATGTGCACGATGGCCGGAGGATTTTTCCCTTAGCAGCATCTGTCGGGTCGGCCTGGGCGCCCCCTGGAGTCATGCCCTCATGGCGCCTAATATACAGCCCTGCTGACCCGCTACCCCTTCAGTTCCTTCTTACCACCGGTGACGGTGGCTGGAACTTCCCTTGGCTCTTGCTCAGCAAGTTTCTTCATTATTCCGTGTATATCGTTAGTTAGTTGTTGGTAGTACTCCAGTTAAAGTTTAGTATAGTGTAGTAGTTGGGGTTTCCCCCCTGCCCCAATCCGGCCCTGGCGCCGTGGCATGCCGCGGTCCCTGGGATTTAAGAACTGCGTGGCTTGCACCAAGCGCATGCCTAAGAGTGATCTGCACTCATCGTGTCTTATATGCCTGGGGGAGACCCATCAAAAAGATGGTTGCAAGATCTGCCGCAAGTTCCGCCCGAGAACACTTAAAGAATGGGAACAGTGGCTGAAGGTGATCCTCATGGAGGCAGCCTTGTGCCCCCATTCCGAGCCGGACTCAAGAGACCCGACCCCTACGACATCGTCCTCGACGCGGAGCGCCTGGCGCCGAGGAAGGACTCCTCCAGGGACGCTCAGCACCGACACGGGTCCTCACGGGGTCAATCTGATAGTAGGCACCGCTCCCACTGGCTGGTGCCTCAAAAGAAGAAAAATCCGGATGACCGTTCTCCTCCAGCTAAGCCTTGAGAAGCGCGACCCCTAGGCGTCTCCTTCCGGGGCCGTGTCAACTCCTGTCCAGGTGAGGCAGTCGAGTCCAGCCCCACCTCGATCTCTGATGCCTACGCAGCAGCTTCAGCTCCCATCCACACCGGAAGCGTACCAGGCTGCCAGAGATCTCCTCCACCTGACGGCACAGTTCTCGCCTGCCCGGGACGAACCCTCAGCCCCGACGGAGCCCCATCCTCCCGTGCATTCTAAGGGAAAGCCTGCTATGATGTCGAGGCGCTGCCCTTCGCCTTGTCCATTGGCACCTACACGCTCTGACAGCCTTCCCACTCCCCGAGCTCTCGACGTTCGAAACACCGAGGATCGGCTCCTCTGTAGTCTTCAGTGTCTGAGACCTCAGAGTCGAAGCCCGACTCCTATCGCTCAAGTAGGAGAAGAAACCGTAGAGTGAGGTTGGGCAGAGACAGAAGGGAGCATCAGGCGTGGCTTCTGCAGTGGCAGAATCCGCCTCAGTGGCCCTTCTGGACTCCCTGGGCCACGGAGGAACCCATGGTCCACGCTCAGTGATGTCTTCAGTCACTTCCGCCACTTTTGTGCCTCCTTCCGCTGTGCATATATGACAGATTTATGATACCAATTTGCCTGGGGCTTTAGGTGATCAGGCTGAGGCCGCAGGATCTTTAGGGGAGGAGATGAAGGAGCACACCAAGTGACTAAGTTTAAAGCTTTATTAACCAAATAACAGCGGTGAGTACAGGGTGCTCCCCACGTCACTCAGAGGGAGGAAGAAAGTGTTCGTGCCCGAGCCCTAACCCACTTTCATACTTACACACGCACAACCCAAGGCTGGCCAAGCCTGGGTGTAACGTAAGAAGAAGAGGGGGAAGGGTAGACGAGAGTTCTGCCCTGTGCACAGGTCGTCTAGGGTCCGCTGTAAATCTCCGACTTGCTTCAGCTCTCGGGAGGGTTTTAAGCCCTGGGTTCTTCTGAGGGCGTTTTTGTCCAGGGACCTTTGCCCCCGTGCTCTCGGTACCAGTCTGAACCGGTCTATCACGGCTCCCTTAGTTTCCCCAAAACACACCCGGTTTCAGGGTCGCGAGACAATTATTTTTCAACTCACTGGCCTTTGCAATTTTACTGGTTTTGAAACCCCTTCAGTTCTGTCTGGCTTAGGTCTCCTTTTTTACAGCTGGCTGGGGTTGAGACACAGACGTCTGGCTGTTTGGCAGCAGAGAGCTTGTTTGTGTGCGCTGGCCTTAGGCTGCAGTTTTATTCCTTATTTTGGGGCCTAGCTGGATCGTCGAGTTAACCCGTTCCTTTCTTCCTTCTTTCCCCTTCGGCCTCTAATAACCTGCAAAGGAATTTTTAACTCCACACTCACACCTTCAACCCTTCCCAAAATACTTTCCAATGCATATAAAGGCATTAGCAATATAGAACGCTGGTGCTTACCCAGTGGACCCCATGGGGTTAGGGGCATTTTATTATGACACATACACACCCGGCACCTATGGTCCCGACGCCTTTCCCTACGGCACCGTCATCGACTCCGGCACCATGGTCCGCTCCAACTTCGGCACCGGCCTTCACGACAGTGACACACCCGTCTCCCACGCCTGCACCATTGTCGACGTCGACCTCAATGCAGGCACCTACAGCCCAGGTGCCAATGTCGGCACTTGGCCCCCAGACCCCAGCGGCTCCTGTGAGTGTGCTGATGCAGCTCCCTCCTATGAGACTGATGCCAACGCCAATGTTGACTACGATGCCTATGGCCCGGGCACCAACATCGGCACCACCTCCTCCAACGCTGACCCGGGAGTCACGTGACCCGTCTGGGGCAGATGGCAGGGAGCTTCCACCACCGGCACACGCTTCCTCCTCCTCGTCGCCGGACAAAGCGTTGGCAGGGACTTCCATAGCTCCTGCGTTAAGGGACAACAGAGTTCTACAGCAGTTGCTCCGCAGGGTTGCCCAAGGTTTGGGCATCAAGACCAAGGAGGTGGTTGAGGACACGGATCCCATGGTGGACATCCTAGCACCCTCGGGGCCTTCACGGGTAGCGTTACCCCTCATAAAGAGGGTGGTGAACACCACCAAGACTCTATGGCAGACGCCAGCATCCCTGCGACCCACTGCCAAACGCATTGAGCGCCGGTATTTCGTCCCTTTCAGAGACTTCGAGCATCTCTACTCCCATCTGCCTCCGGACTTGCTGGTCGTCGATGTGGCTAACCAGCGGGAGAGACAAGGTTTCCAAGGTCCTTCCCCAAAGAATAGGGACTCTAAATGCTTGGACCTCGTGGATAGAAAAATCTACTCCACTGATGGTTTACAACTCCATATTGCGAACCAGCAGGCCATTGTGAGCAGGTACTCTTATACATTCACGGAGCTCATCCCTTCGGACTCTCGGTCAGAGTTCACCACCTTGGTGGAAGAAGGGAAATTAGTCTCCCGTGCTTTACTGCCGGCAGCCTTAGACGCTGCAGACGCTGCCACAAGAGTCATGGCGACAGCTGTGGCTATGCGGCAGGGTGCCTGGTTGCAAGTCTCAGGGTTACCCTACAAAGTCCAACAAACAATTGAGGACCTCCCGTTTGAGGGTGAGACTCTGTTTTCAGAGAAGACGGACAAACGGCTCCACAAACTAAAAGATTCCTGAGCCACCCTCAGATCCTTGGGCTTGCATACCCCTGCCACACAGCAGAGACACTTCCGCCCACAACCTCCTCAAAGGTTCCAGCAGCAGAACTGCCAGGACAATTCTAGGAGGAGGAACCGGAGCAGTAGGAGAAGGCAACCTCCCTCCGCTAATCAAGGCCAGCCCAAACCGCCCTCTGGCCCTAAACCAGCCTTTTGAAGGTGCAGTCGAGGACGGCACACCAGACCAGAGACTGGATTCACCCCGCCTTACCTTTTGCTCCCGACTAGCCCCTTTCTACCGTGCATGGTCCTGTATAACTTCGGACCACTGGGTGCTTCTGGGATATTCCATCCAATTCTGTGCCCTCCCGCCCTTCCACCCCCCTTCACCGTCCCTCTTCAGGGACCCTTCTCATGAGCAACTTCTCATTCAGGAGGTGCAGTCGCTCCTATCACTAGGGGCGGTGGAGGAGGTTCCACTGGAACACAGGGGCGAGGGTTTCTATTCCCGCTATTTCCTAATATCGAAGGCCAAAGGTGGCCTAAGGCCTATCCTGGACCTTCACGACCTCAACAAGTTTGTGAGGAAACTCAGGTTCCGCATGATCTCCCTGACCTCCATTATCCCTTCACTGGATCCAGCAGACTGGTATGCCACCCTTGACTTGAAGGATGCATATTTTCACATACCACAGAAAGTTCCTCAGGTTTGTGATCAACGGTTCCCATTACCAATTTACTGTTCTCCCTTTCGACCTGTCAGTGGCACCTCGAGTCTTCACCAAGTGCATGGCAGTCATCGCCGCCTTTCTGTGGAAACATCAGATACAGGTGTTCCCATACCTCAACGACTGGCTGATCAAAGGCCGATCCAGGGCTCAGGTGGAAGCTCGGGTGGCATTCATCAGAGCCACCTTCGAGAATCTGGGCCTCCTACTGAACGAAACAAAATCGACTTTGTCCCCAGTCCAGAGGATAGAGTTCATAGGGGTGGTTCTGGACTCAACCCAAGCCAGAGTATTCCTCCTGCAGGCGAGATTCCAGGCCCTTGACGCCATGATCCAGGGACTCAGGCAGCTCCCCACCACCACCGCGAGAAATTGTCTCAAACTTCTCCGTCACATGGTGGCCTGTACATACGTGGTTCGGTACGCCAGACTCAGGCTTCGGCCCCTTCAGTCATGGCTTGTATCAGTGTACAGACCTGCCAGGGACAGCTTGGACAGGACCATGACCCTGCCTCGCCCTATCCTCGACTCGCTCCTGTGGTGGATGGACGCTCAGCAGATGTGCTCAGGAGTCCCCTTCACTGCCCCACAACCATCCCTGATGCTAGTGACGGACACGTCAGACTTGGGGTGGGGAGCTCATCTGGGGGACCACAGGATGAAGGGCCTCTGGTCACAGACAGATCTCCATCTTCATATCAATGTCAGGAAGCTCAGGGCGGTATGCCCAGTGTGTCAGTTATTCCACCCGTATCTAGCAGGCCAATGTGTATCGGTCATGACGGACAATATCACCGCAATGTTCTATATCAACAAACAGGGGGGTGCATGCTCCTCTCCCCTGTGCCAGGAAGACCTCAAGTTATGGGACTTTTGTATAGAGCACTCAGTCAATCTAAAGGCGTCGTACCTTCCAGGGATCCAGAACGAGCTGGTGGACTGCCTGAGCAGATCTTTTCACAGCCACGAGTGGTCCCTTCACCTGGATGTCGCATCTTCCAGAGGTGGGGCTGTCCTCTGATCGACCTCTTCGCCACACAACGCAACAGGAAGTGTCAGCAGTTCTGCTACTTCCAGAATCATAGTCCGGGCTCCACAGCAGATGCGTTCCTCCTCCACTGGGGGGGACTGCTTCTATACGCCTTCCCACCCATACTGCTCGTCCACAAGGTCCTGCTCAAGATCCGCAGAGACCGGGCTCGGGTCATTCTCATAGCACCAGCCTGGCCCCTCCAGCATCGGTACACATCTCTCCTAGACATGTCAGTTGGAGCCCCAATTACCCTGCCGCTCTTCCTGGACCTTCTCACGCAGGATCACGGGTGGCTCCAGCACCCGAACCTGCAGTCGCTGCATCTCACAGCCTGGAGACTCCATGACTGAATACGTTCAAGCTCTCCTGTTCAGAATAAGTCAGACAGGTTCTCTTGGGTAGGAAACCCTCCACTAGGGCCATGTACCTGGCAAAGTGGAAGAGATTTTCCCCAGCTCTAGCCTCAGTGCCCCAGATTTTGGATTACCTTTTCCACCTAAAGCAAGAAGGTCTCTCCTTGTCTTCCATAAGAGTACATCTAGCTGCCATCTCGGCTTTTCACCTGGGGGTAAAGGGCCACTTGGTTTTCGCTTACCTCCTGGTCAGTCGCTTCCTGGAGGGCCTCCACAGGTTGTACCCGCACGTCCGCCAACCGGTTCCTGCTTGGGACCTTAACTTGGTCCTCTCCAGGTTCATGGGGCATCCCTTTGAGCCTCTAGCAACATGCTCCCTGCTCTACCTCTCCTACAAGGTCGCGTCCCTGGTGGCAATAACTTCAGCCCAGAGGGTGTCTGAGCTCAGGGCACTAACATCCGAGCCACCCTACACCGTGTTTTTTAAGGACAAGGTTCAGCTCAGGCCCCATCCGGCCTTCCTCCCGAAGGTGGTATCGCAGTTCCACATCAACGAGGACATTTTCCTCCTGGTTTTCTACCCCAAGCCTCATGCGACTAGCAGGGAGCAGAGGCTCCACACTCTCGACGTCCGCAGAGCGCTGGCCTTTTTGCATCAAAAGGACGAAACCGTTCAGGAAGTCGGCACAGCTCTTTGTCGCAGTAGCGGACAGGATGAAGGGCCAACCTGTTTCAACACAGCACATTTCATCATGGATTGTGGCTTGCATTACTGAGTGCTACAATCTAGCAGGGATCCCAGCGCCTCCGATAACAGTGCACTCTACAAGGGCACGAGCTTCATCAACAGCTTTCCTGGCTCAAGTCCCCACCCAGGAAATTTGCAGGACAGCAACGTGGTCATCGATACACACTTTTGCCGCACACTATGCAATTACTAGGCAGGCCAGAGATGATGCGGCCCTTGGCAGAGCAGTACTCCAGTCAGTGGACAGTTCTGACCCCATCTCCTAAATTTGCTTGGGAGTCACCTGATTGGAATCTACATGAACAAGCACTCGAAGAAGAAAAAACGGTTACTCACCTTGTCATAACTGTTGTTCTTCGAGATGTGTTGTTCATGTCCATTCCAATACCCACCCTCCTACCCCTCTGTCGGAGTACCTGGTAAGAAGGAACTGAAGGGGTGGCGGGTCGGCAGGGCTATATATTAGGCGCCATGAGGGTGCGACTCCGAGGGGGCGCCCAGGCCAACCCGACAGATGCTGCTAAGGGAAAAATCTTCCAGCCATTGTGCACGTGCGCGCGCACACACCTGATTGGAATCGACATGAACAACACATCTCGAAGAACAACAGTTACGAGAAGGTGAGTAACCGTTTTTCCCCTAACTTGTTGTTCTGTTCCTTCCTTATCTTTGTTTTGGATACTAGCATTCCAGGTACTACTGGTCCATGAAGTTACTTCCCTAGCTTGGATTATGATATAGGACAGTTTAGGCTAATCACTGTTACAATATTTGTGCTTAATGTTATTGGTGCTTAATACATATTAATATGCATATATAAATAAATATATATGCAGCAAATAATACATATTATTAATATGATAGACATTTATATGCTATCCAGCATTTTAAATTAAATTAAATTAATGGAGATATCCTATCTCCTAGAACTGGAAGGAACCTTGAAAGGTCATCGAGTCCAGCCCCCTGCCTTCACTAGCAGGACCAAGTTCTGATTTTGCCCCAGATCCCTAAGTGGCCCCCTCAAGGATTGAACTCACAACCCTGGGTTTAACAGGCCAATGCTCAAACCACTGAGCTATCCCTCCCCCCCTAATCACTTTTATTAGTCATCAGTGAGTGATAGCTATAAATGTATAGTCCTTGAGTTATCAAAATTATAGAGCATTGTGCTATAGTACCATAAAAGGCTATAGCTAAGGCTGTTGCACATTATTGTACAATCAAGGTAATTTTTTTAACCTCGGGGCTGTAACATGCTACAGTGTAGCTACAGAAAAATTGTCAAAATATGCTTTATAATGCCCTTGGATTTGTTCTTCACTCTCCTGAGGTAATCCCATGGAAGAAGTGCTATTAGCCACCATCCATTTGTCAACATGGAGTTTGTTTTCTGTTTCACTTCACAGACATTTGTTCTGCATTGTGGATGCCATGCATACGCTAACATACTTTAGTAATCCATGGCAGCATCTCTTTCTCCCTACGGTAAAAAGTGGTTCCTTTTCTTAAATGCCCTCATAGTCTATACCTATGTCTGCATGCTTCAGCATGTTGTTTATTGCCTGTTTATATGGTATGTTGCCTTTTTGTGTAAACTACTGCCGACCTGCATGAGTATAATGGACAATTACTTTAAGATGTCAGGCAACCATTCTTGTAGTAACAAGAAATATTTTCAGAAACCAAGAGCTCTAGAAAATATATAAATTGAGGATAAACTCTCTCAATAAATTCTATTTTTCCGATGAACAGCGAGAATAACATATGAATGATGTTAAGTAAAAAAAAGTGCATTCTATTTATGCAGATAAGTATTTGCATCATAGATGTTAGAAATGACAACAACATATTAGTTCACCTAGTCCATTCCGCTATCTCTGCAGGATTACTGCATACAACATATTTTGTAGTGAAGTCTTAGTTATAACGGTCCCTCCAGTTGTAAGACAGGGCTTATAACTGTGTCCAATTATGTAGAAATTTTAACAGTTTTTAAAAGGGAATGTCCCAAGAAAAATATTGTACTTGAAAATCATTTTGCATCAATCTCTCCTTTTAAATATTCTAATATAAGGTATGGCAATGAAATAGAATGTTCACCTAACATTTAAAAAATGTTTTGTATCCTGTCTCACAGTTTGCCAATAAGAATAGTGTGGCCATTATTTTTTTGTTTTCACAAGCAAAGGTATTTGCATTTGTGTCCTATTGATACCTGTACATACCAGATCCTCAACTGGCATAAACTGCAATAGCTCCATTGAAGTCAGAGCTGCTACTCTGATTTACACCAGCTGAGGATCTGATCCATAACACCTTATATTCATATAGGGCCTGATTTAAAGCCCACTGAAGTCAATGCTTTGGATCAGGCCCATAGCACATTTCATCCTAAAGAATCCAAAAGCACTTTACAAACTGATGCTGCTGGCCTTACTATTGAAAATCAGTTGGACTATTAACATTAGTAAAGCCAGTGACATTTAGCACTAAACTGTAAGAATCATTTCATTCTTGTGCAGCCATCTATGGGTGGCAGAACCAGACAAGTGTCTTGAGCGTAAGGAGTGTTGAATATATTTAAATTTGGGAGAAAAAACATCCCAGAATAAACAAGTGGTCGAAACTCCCCAAAATTCCCATAATTCTTCCAAGCAGAAGATTGTATTCTCCCTTCTCTGTGTGCTACTATAATATACATTTGTGTTACTGTTTCTTTTCTGTATTTGTACGGTGTTTAATACAATGGGGCCCTAATCCCCACAGTAGCCTTTGGGTGCACTACCACAACAAGAATACTCTTCTTCCACCTATGTAAATACATCATTAGGCCCCAAAATTGTAAGATCTTGCAAGAGGTGAGGGTTGCAATTGCTGGGGTTGGTGGGATAAGAAAGAAGTAGTTTTTCAGACAATTGCAACAAGCAATACAAAAAGAGGAGGGGGTGATTCTGTATTTTAGAAGTGATTTCCAGTGCTTCCAGTGAATGTAATGTCCTCACTACCCACAAGTGAGCTAGCTGTCTGCAAATAGACAGCATGGTCACATATGTTGTATCTAGTTTTAGTTCATTTTTTTTCTTCTAGTTTTCACAGGTTCATATGTACAAATAATAATAATATCTTAGCTCTGAGACTGTGTACTCCTTCTCATTCCAAAGCAGACTATGTAGATTTAATTTTTCACAAAAGGACATCACTTTTAAAGTGTGTGGGGAAAATTTATCAAAATATTAATTAGACTTTCCTTTTGTTTTGCTAGTTTGCACTAGACAGATGGAATTCTGATCTTTAACAGCACCATGACTCATGAAACTGCTTGTGTACTAAAATGCCATTATTAACACAACAGTAGTTTTCAGCAGTTGGTAATTATTGGCATAATTAAACATTTATCAAGAAACAAGTATTTATCATTCATTAAACTTTCATTAAAAATCCATCTTAGCACAAGCTAGATTAGCTAGCGATTTTCAAGTGATAACTTCTTAACTTCTGGCAGGAATGTAGCACATTTTGATAATGAAGAAAGCTGTACACAAGGTAATGTTCCAGGAACTGTGAACAGTTATAGGACTTCACATTCGGAAGGGGGTTTCTTTTTTTTCTTTTTTCTTTTTTTCATTTATTGTTTTGTAAGATTTGTACTAGAAGTAGGGAAATATTTGAGGTTCTGTTCTTTGAGGTTTACCAAGTTTGGCACTTTTTTAGCAGCATATCTGTTGCCCTTGGCAGTGAAAAGCTCATGCTAAGTATGCTTCATAACTGCTTTTACATAACTTCCTCAAAGCATGAAGTGTTTACACTGATTGGGACGTCGATATTTACTTTTTTGAATGGAGTTTCTAATATTAGCCGCATTAAGTATTACCATTGGATGAAAGTTTTAGGGCTTGTCTGTGGTGTGGCAATGAGCACTAGTGGGGTGTGATTTCAATCAAAACAGAACAAGTTGTGGATACTGTTCTGTTCTTCCATATTGTCTGCATTACTGAGAGATTTTTTTGCAAAATAAAACAAAACGTTAAGTGGTGTAGCAAATTTTTTTCTTTTAAACGATGAAACATAAAGTACAAAATATTATATGAAGCAGATCTAAGATATCCCAATTCCAAATACTTAGTCTGAGGGCTTGTCTACACGGCACAACAATGTGCAGTAGATGGGTGCGAATTCTAATGCACCCCAATGTATTGTGCACTAATTGGCCCATGTAGACTCTGCTGGTATGCACTGAAAGCTTCCTAGTGTACGTTTAGTGTACACTGGCAGCACCAGTTAGTGCACAACATGTTGCTGTGCTTTAGAATTCACACCCATCTACTGCATGTTGTTGTGCTGTGTAGACAAGTCCTTAGACTAAGTATTTGGAATTGGGATGTTTTAGGATCTGCTTCGTATAATATTTTTTACTTTGTTTCTTTTTGCTAGGAAGAAAAATACTCATGTTTTGTCATTTAAAAGAGAAAGATTCATTACACCGCTTAATGTTTCGTTTTGTTTTGCAAAAAAAAATATCTCAGTAATGCAAGCTGGAGGATCAGAATAGTGTCCAGTCTGTCCAGTTTTGATTGATTCATTTAGATTACAGGCTAATTATTTTTCTCATATTCAGTACCAAAGACAATTAAAATAATTAGTGTGAAACTCAACATGCTGAGAAATAAATTTACCTGATGCCCTGTCATTCTCTCTCATTCTAGTGCTCCTTTTTTAATGCTTTTAGAGGTCTCGGTTGTTTCTTTTTATCACCTTTCTAGTCTATCAACCTAAGTAAATGCCTTTATTCCAGAAGTAGTTGGCTTCTTAATCTTGAAGCCATTGATTGGCTATTTTACCTTCCAATCTCTTGCTTCCTCTCCTGCTTACACTTAGGTGTGTTCTGGTATGGTAGGTTGTACTACATAACCCCTCCTACACAATCACTGTTCCCCGCTAAGTACCAATTTGGAAAGGTTAATAGAGGTTTAAAATAGTATATGTGATTGTCTAGACTGTGCTGGGAAAAAAACAGTATTCAGTAAGTAAGACTGTCTCAGAAAGCTCCTTCACATACATACTCATGCTTCCCATCTTAGCCCATATTCAGCAACTTTGTTTGTGTTTTCTCTTGGGCAAAAAATTTACTGTATCAGTGCTTTTATGTCACAAGAATGAATTGAATTCGTACCCTTTAGTGCAAACAACAATAGACAGAGTGGTAACCTAGTGGAAAACAAATAGACGCCCCGTCCCTTTTGGGGATTCAGAGAGGTTCAGAAAGATGGAGCTGACGGTAGAGAGGTGGCAGATAAAAACAGGCCGAAGCAGGAAAGAATCCTGCGGTCATTTATTACCATGCCATCTTCATAGTGTTTGCTGAACCAAGGTGCAGAGTAATGATTCAGACAAATGATGTTAATAATAATAGCTGGCCCTTTGGCAAAAATGGAATACCTAGTATTGCAGCATGAGACCTAATCAGATTCTCCAAAACTTGCTTCAAAAGGATAGAATTTTCTACCTTCAGTTTTTCTGTCAATTGATTCCCTTTGGATATGTCATCTTTAAAAGAAACAAAGCAATAAGCAATTGTTTTGCAAGAAAGGAGACAAAGATTTTAAACTTTATTATATTTTATGCATATAGCAAAACGATAAGATTAAAGTATTATAGTCACTCTTTAGTTATGAATGTCCTTTGATATAAAGAATTCTGACTACTAGAAATATCATGTATCTGATATTTTTAGTAATCAGTGGTTACAGCATAGTAAGAAACTTTCTGGGCTTTTATTATGGATTTTTTTTAACTTACTCAGTATTGGATTCTGTTCATATGTTTATATACAGTACACATATTGGCACGTATGTGTTTACATAGGGGGGGGGCAGGAGAAAGAGTAATAATCTTGTGCAGAGAAATACCATAAGTGAAAGCCACAGAAATAAGGATATTTAACAAACATTTGTTGCTAATGCTGTTGACCTGGTTAATTATTTTGATCCCTTGTTACATATTTGTACATAAATTCACCAGAAGAATTTACAAAGTGTTTTTATTTTTTTCAGCAAATTATACTGTTATTTCATTTTAAATCATACCTGTATATTTAAGGAATATAAGATGCAATTATTTTTATAATAGCTGCGGTTCCATTAACAACATAGCCAGCATTTGTTTTACTCTAAACATCATCAGACTTATTAATTAGGTACATTTTGGCATCAATTTATCACACATGCTTTGACACTTTAGATACTTGAAGCATAAGCCATTGTGTATAATGCAAAAATAAATAAATAAATATTATTTGGAGCCACTGTTATACATCATCTGTAGGGGACAGTTATGTTGGCATGTGGGAGGTTAATGTACACATTTTAGTTTCCTTTGCTTGATTTGCTGTTTTCTTCTTCATAACTCTAGGTAAACAGTTTGTGCTGCCATTTAATGCACAGGTTAAGTGTAGTTGCAGGCTATTATACATCATTAGAGTAAGTAATATTCAGCCGTGGAAGAAAGATGGAAGCTTTTCACTTGTAGCCACTTGGACATTTCATTTTTCATCCAGTATGCCATTGCAAAAATTAGTTGTGGCAGGCTTGTTATAATTTATAGCCCGGTACCCTGAAATTAAGCAATGAATCACACCATTTTGGCTGATTAGAGTTAATGCATTTTTCTGCTGACATATTTTGTAAAACAATGCAGTTATTCTAAACTTTGCCTTATCAGACCTAGTCATTTCTCACTTAAACCTGTGCAACTGATTGTACCACATACAGTGCACTCTATCACTAGGCATTCTTTCTTCTGTCATATACTAGTTGTCTTCTAGGTTAAAGAAATGGCCTTCTGTCACTCTTGCACCTTTTTCATTACAAAACACCTCCCATCATCCAGCCAAACAATTCAGAAACAAAACATAGAGTAAAGTGATTCAATGCAGCTTGACTGAAGGTACAGTACGTAATGATCGAGTGAGTAGAGACCATTGGATTGTGCCTCAAGCCTAGCATTCTATATCTGGTCAATAACAAATTTATTACTAATCAAATCCAATAAATAGAAAGCAGCATACATTTATTTTTATTTGGCAGCTAGCAGGTCACAGAATAATAATAAAAAAGGTAAGTCAGAAACTGCCATACAGAAGAATATACTGTAGCTGATGTGTGCTGCACTTAAAAGCTGCTGTACATTACAACTAGACAGCTGGTCCCAATGAAACCTTGTTGTGTATGTCTGATTACCAGTGGGCATTGTATCCCACTTGCCTGTGGAATATATTAAGAATGCCAGTTCTTGAGTTTTGAGAATTCTGTTAGCTGAGATATTTTGTGATAGGGAGAGGTATCACACTAGAATGGGATCTATAGGTATTAGTGTCAAGAAGAAGAATGTCTTGCTTGCCCTTTCTCCTGAGTTATTGCATGGGTTATACAAAGACTAGGATGAGTTAATAGAAAACAAAGAAAACTAAAGGGGGGGAAATCAGCAACAGAACTGAGATATGTGAATATTACTGTTCCCAAAAATAATATATGACTGTTTTCTCCCCTTCAACCCTCCCCTCCCCCAACCACTAACATGCGTAAAAGCACATAATCATTGCAGGGATCTTACAGCATGTAAAATTGAGACGGATAAATAGTGCATAGCTAATGTAAAGCTGACATTCACCAGCCAGCAAAAAAAATTATAAAAAGGAATTTTAGCAAAAACTTCTTGATGTTGCAGTTCATTACATGGATACATTATGGATTAGATGGTGGGGACCAGAGACATGTAGTAACTAAAATGGGTGGGCATGTTTGATTACATTTAGAGTACAGTTCACATAAGTTGAAAACAATGGAATGCACACATTTATTTGTCTAAGCCACTGTAGTCTTCATATTATTGTATGGTTTCAGCTGATATGGGGGAAAAAACAATTTGCAACATGTAGAGGAAAAAAGAAACACACCTGTGGAATCTGATCTACCTTTTTTACACCCAGGATAGAGGAAAATGATTTATTATCTGTCCCTTGAATTTTTCTGAGCATTCTGTCTAAACTTTAAAAGTGATTACATTTGCGATTAAACCTTAACAAATGTTGTTTTAACTAGACTGCAATATATGTTATTGACAACAAGCTTTTTTTTCCCTCTGAAAATAACATTGGTGCTTAGGCATGCAATTTACAAAAATGACAAGAAAGGGTGGTACTTTTCCCAAGGTGAATGCGAGTTGACTGATTAGCTGGTATTTTAACTTAGATTCTTGCAAATTACAGACATAAGAAACCCTGCAATTTATATGTACTTTAGAAGTGAAAGCTTTAATCCCATGATTCATGAAAGTAAAGTGGTAATAATTTAAGTACCATATTTTATTTATCCCTCTGAGTTGTCAGCTGATACCAGAAGTATTTTCACTATTTTTGGGTTGCTGCCTTTGGCCACCTAATTGCTTCTTAGGAAGTAAGAGGGAAATTGCTTATATAACTACATGGATTGTCTTTGGCAACGTCAAGCCAAGGCATCAATCAGTCCATCTGGGTAAAATCACAAGCTGACTCCGATATTGCTAAATATTTATACTGTCAAATACACACAGACATCCAGATGAAAAGAGGCATTCATTAGGAATTCTCCAGCTTGTCAGTTTAAAGATGTAGATTAGAGCAAAACCTCCCACTATGGTACTGAGTGCTCAGGAAAAGTCTATATTTAGCCATTCTGAGCAATAAATATCATCATATTGCCTCATTTAGGTAAATAGAGAATAAATATTGTCAAGATGATCTAGAGATAATGTAAACAGATCCCTGTTCAGAGTCTGTGTTACTAGGGTAAATACCAGGACATTGATGTGCTGCTGATGTTTTTTGGTTTAACCCTTTTTTTTAATCACATCCCCCTCCCTTTGTGATAACACTAAGATTTTGTTCCTCACAGATTAGGAGGAAAAGAAGAAAAACATTTTTTTTAAACAAAGGTGATTTCAAGCGATAAGTGAATTATTACACTAATTAGTAGTTTTGCTTTAATATTTCCTTGGCATTGCTAACGGCGGATGCTGTTGGAAAATAAAGATATCTGTAGCAACACTGAGGTTCATTCCAGAGTTTAACATGGGAACTGACAGAGCCCATCAATCAGAAGAGAACATTGCAGCTCTAAGGTTAAGACATGATGTCGACAGTACACCAAGTTAAGACTCAGACTGGAATTTCTTTTATAGCACATTTTACTGAGATAAGATGAGGCATATTGTAAGAATATGCTATGAAAGATCTGAACCCTGACAAAAATTAAGTTTCTGTCCTTGCTTCAAAGTGGGTGGCACACACCAACTATTTAAGAATAACATTTGTTCACTGCCCTGGATACACAAAGAAAGCTAGGTGTAGAAATTTGTACCTTTTTGAGAAGGCTCTTGCTCTTTTCCATACAATTGGTATCTTGGAAGTTACACAGGAGGCGAGTGGTAACCAACGTCAAAGTTTTAGTTAATTATCCTAGATGATTTTTGAGATTAATAATTACCATCTCTCTTTATAACTAAATATCCATAATTAATCAGCAATCGTAATGTGAAGACTAATTAACTTCAAACTCAAATCTTAACAGAAAATCCATATTACTATCCAACATCATTAATTACTATAGTAATCAAAATTATCCCTCATGGGATTTGACATAAAGCTTTGTAGGTTTATAAACTAAGCTATTATCACAAAAAACATTTTGAAGGTAGCTTCAAATAGCATTATAGATAACTAAAGTATTAGATTGGATATTTAAGCAAGTTTTTACTTTCTCTGTATTACATTATCAATAATCCATTCATTAAAGCTGGATAAGTAACTTCTATTTTTCTCTATAGTGTCTACACTGGGGTTTTTTTCTTGTGGGGTTACTGCAGTGATTTCTGTCAAAAGGATACATTTTTCAGTGTGTCTTAAAAGATGCTGCGCTCCTTTCTATCTTTTTCTATAGTGCTAAGAGAGCTAGTTAGCTGTTTAAAAAATGAATTATAAACAGTGTGTACACTGGCATTATTCACAAAGAGAGAGAGAAAATGAGGCTTTGGACTGCAAGAAACAGAGAAATCTAGAACTGTTTGATCCATCAGTGTTAAATGGGAAAATAAGGACAAAAATAGGGCTGTTATGCCAAAAACCACTACATACAAATCTTAGTTTAATTAGCATGGACATCACAACTGGAAAGATTTGAAATAGATTCGCTTTAATTTTTAATCAACATGAAAGCCAATGGTACCATTGTAACAAAATGAAATCCCTTAGCTGTATTTCATTTAGAAAGTTAGGAGTTAAAATTGTGTCTAAAATCCACATTTCAATTATTTTATCACCAAGTACGCGCATCCAATACTGTTCTTTTGTGTGGCAGCTGTAAAAATCCTAAGCAATTTTTACTGTCAAGAAAACTCTGAATAAATAGGGGCTGTTAACTTAGGCAGATATCTGAGGTTATTTGGTGGCAATCAAGAACTCACAGCACTTCAACTAATGGGTTATGATCAGAAACTGTTCCTAATAGCCAGCTAGACGGATCTGAATATGAAGATTTCTATAATTTTGTTGTCAGCTTGTGATGTACTCTAGTGCTAATTATTTGGAACAATTATGTTTTCCTAATAACAAAAGAAGAAGCAGTGAATTAAGCAGGCTTACCTTCAGATCTTTAGATAACAGTTTAAATGCACTTGCCATTAAGAAATAACATTTCTTTTTCCTGTATGGAACCCTAATTATTTAAGATGCTTGTCTTTTAAAATCTACATCTTCTACTTCTTTTAAGCATGTTCAATGTGTCAGTTTACACTGATGACTTCAGTAACTAGTATTTTCTCAGTCTTAGGTTTATGCCTGTACCTCCCATAGACTGCTTACTTCATTTGGTTATTCAAAAACCATAATTAGTGCAGTAATTAACATGTGGATCCTTCAAAGGAAGACTGCTAGAATCATGGGACGTCTCTCATCATTCTTACTGATGTATGGATGATAAAGAGACTTAGGTTGAGGTGACAACAGGATTTGTATTATTGCACATTAACTGAGCTGCAGGGAAATTCAGACAGGACCTTGGTCCACAGAGTCTTTCCTTTTGAAAAAAGTAATTATCCACACTGTTTCTATAATGCAACTAGGTGTTATCCTGCATTTGCAGCTGTCAAATCATTTGTTTTAAAACGTTTTTTATGTCTTATGAATACTTGAAAGTTTTGAGTTTTGCACATTATCTCTTAACCAATTACAGAAATGAGGTGCCAAGATGTTAAAAAAAGATATAATCCAGAGAACCATAACAGAGAGATTCTTTCTTGACAACTGATTTCAGACAATTTGCTGGTAATTTTGGGTTGACGCAGTTTACAGTCTTAAAATTACAGTAATAAAGAAAAGGGCCAATTTTATTCAATTCCCTAGAGGATTTTTTTTAATTTCAGTTTTCAAATAAGCTGAATCTGTTGCGTTTTCAAGCCAGAGTAAGCAAGTTGTTCTTCATTTGAATCGAGATGTGCCTGACATAAAAGTGAACTAATGTGTTTCTGATATGCCTATAGCTGGTGTCTTCCGCTTCAATATACAATAATTTAAATTGGCACATTATAGAAATTCATGTTCTTTCATTTGGGCTTTAACTTTCCATAACTAGTGGTTCTCTTTTTCACACTGTTTCACTCACTGACATATGCCAGAAAAATTTCATATTTTAACCTACAGGCTGCCCTTGGGAAATGGCCTCTATACATAGGGTATGACTTTATTTGCTAAAGAGGTCATTTGAAAAAGCCCTTAGGGTGCTGCTGACCTTTTGTCCCTCAAACTAGTAGGGGGAAAACATAAAAAGGAACTACACAATAATCCCTCGTAGACAGGTGACCTTAAACCAATTCTGTACTGTAAGGTTTGCTTCCATTTAAACTCAAAATAGACCAAGAAAAAGCAGATTACAGGTCTTAATCTGTAACCTGGACTGTGTGAAAGATTATAGCACAATTATTTTACTGTAAATGAAGGTTTAGTATATACAGGCTTTATTGAAATGCAGATTTTCTAGTATGGTCATTTCATTTAATTTAGTGTTAAAATATGTAGATTGTTCGAGTCATAGGTACTAACAAAAAAAATTGTAAGTTAAAGTAAATCAGTGCAGCTCCCTTTTCTTCAGTTAAATTATGCTGATTTGCAAGAGTTGAAGATCTAGCCCTAGTTATTAATACCCCAAATTTGCAAATACTCACGTTTGTAATTTTGGGGGGAGGAAACAGACCCATTGACTGAATAGCACTATTCAGATACGTATGATTACCTATGTATATGAATATTTGCAGAATCTAGTCCTAAAATACAACATTGAAAATTCTTTCTAGACAGATGTCTCCTTTCAAAAGCTAATTTGTCTGTCCTACTAAGAGTTTTCTATTGGTTGATGTAGCAGATATAATTGAGCAGCTACACTCAACACAAGATGTGGTTATCATAGGATAATCATACCGTCTATACTGTATCCATTATGAATTATTCCTACAGTAGCTAAGAAGTCTGTTTTTCTATATTGTTGTACAAATAGAACCTCTCGGCCAATCAGAATAAAGAGCTATTGGACAGTTCTTCCAAATAGTATAATACACACAATCAGCATATACAGTAGATACTATTAAATATATACTAATCTCTTTAGACACTGCTTATCAGTAGAAATACATTATGTAGCCTTCAAAATCCCATTATAATTTATGAGTAGCAGTTTTGAACATACTTCAAGGTAGCATCTCATAATTCAGAGGTGTGACATCACTGAGCACTGTTAATAATGGGTGTTATGTCATACCCATGAATGATGAGTTTTTCAGAGGTTTTTAATTACTTTTGAATTTAAGCCATTCTGGCAGAATTTTGAACAAACTCTGATGGCAGTGTGTTCTGAATGAAGCTGCTCTGGCAACATTCAGAAAAAGCATGCACTCTGGTGGGTAAAGGAAAATGTTTCAACCAGTCCTCACGCCTGGTGGTCTAGAGGGAGGTTAAAGGAAACAGTTTCTGCTGACTGCTGCAGGCAGTTAGTTACAGCTTTCCCTTTCTGCATCTAGGGAGGAGCTGTAAAAATTGTGGTCAGATCCATATAGTATATAAAATAGAAGAAAAAAAGAAGTAAAAACAAGGCCATAATGGCCTGAAGGGTTATCATAATGTCATCAAACTAATCTTAGGCAGATAATTAAAAGACACTATTTAAAAAAAAATATTGGGCCTTGACGCAACTGGTAAAATAAATAGAAAGTAAAAAGAATTTTATATGACAACAGTTAACCTCTATTTATTAAGAAAAGGTACTAAATGACAGTCACATAATCAACACTCCCAAATTGTTCAAAAAAACCATCCTTTTGAGAGGGAATTATTTCAAGGACAAAATCCAAATGGCACAAGAATAATAATTTTAAATGTAGCCTAACTTTCCCACCCACAAATATTAGGTTAAGCCAGGTGTAAACCTCCTCTGTTCTGTAAACACATTGGACTTCACCTCATTATTTATATTTACAGAACACACATATTCCCTTATATTTTGACACTGTGTTGGGGTTATCACCAAAATATTCTCTCTTCTACAGATGGTTTCTCATTATAACATTTGTTTTACCTTCGTGAGGCAAATAAAATATAGTGTATGTAAACCAATTATTTAACCAAATTACTTTGATCATTGGAAACTGACAATTAGTGTTACAGCATCTTAACAGTGAAATCCACATACTAGAGCAGTCTGATATTCTACACTGCAATATAAGTGAATGGAGTGAATTTATTTTCTGTAGCAAGCAGAGAGAGAGAGAGAGAAAGAGAAAGGCAGAGGATGAGTAAAGTCCAAGTTGATCAACTATTTCTTTACTCTGCATTTGTTCAGCATGTTATACGTTAATTGTTTAATTTTTCTAATTGATAGTTAATGTATTGTGACAGTTCTCTTGACAGAGCCCTGGATGACTAATGTCAGTTCTTAGAAAGTATGCACAGGGGAACCAGCTGATCAGTTAATCAATGTCTATGTTAGACACTTGCCAAACTACCAGCTGTAATTTTGATCACTGATTGGTGTTTATCAACTGAAAGTTGTTCTGGTTACCTGTAATGGATTGTACACTTTACCTTTTCTTCTTTTAACACACACAGATAGGAAAAAAATTAAGGCACATACAAGCGTACCCACATGATCAGTTTATTTTCAAAGCTTAAACACGTCACTACTTCTAAGAAATAGCTGTGAGCTGGAAGAGCATTCTGGATATTGTCATGCAAATGAGAGCACCAAACATATCACTTTGCTTCAAAATTGCACTGCAGTGACAAAAATCTTTTAAAACAGGAACAGGATTTATCCAGGCTAAACGGGCAAGACCAGTACAAGCTTTCTCTGTTTTCAAAGATGGGTGCTTGTATATAAAGTCCTAATTCCACATTTCAGTGTTCAAATTGGCATTTAGTACATTTATGCACCTAAATGCCAATGTGAGCATTCAAAAGCAGGATTAGGATATTCCAGTAAATATGAAAATTGGCCTTGTTATGTCTTCCTATTTTTTTCTACAACATTTGCCACAATGGGTCCCAGATCTGGGAGTGGTGGGTACTCATCACCTCTGAAAATCAGGTCCCTCTTATATTTTTATTTATTTCAATGTAAATAGTAAAAAAAAAAAAAAAAAAAATGTATGCCTCTGCAAGGCTCTAGGCACCCTAACACTCAATTAACATTACAGTAACCCCCACCCAGGAGCATTCAACAATCAGTCAGACAGGAACTCCCCAACCAGCCATGAGCAAAAAAGCACTTTTCAACTGTTCCAGGAAACTCCATACTCTCAACCCGCTCCAAAAACCCCACCTAAGAGATGTCTTTTGTTGCATGCCCCAAAGGTCATTAATCTCAGGCTATTTTGGACCAAGTTGGGGAATAAGTTCCAGAGTGCTGGAGCCCTCATAGAACATAGTGCTGGAGCTTGAGCACCTCTGCTGACTGTAGCCATTAACTACAGCCTGCGGAGTGAGGCGGTCCCTCAGGTGGGCCAGTCTCAAGTTATTTAGGGCTTTGTAGGTCATAACCAAGACGTTAAATGCCACACACAGACCAATGGGCAGCCAGCACAGATCCCAGAGTACTCGTGTCTTGTGCAACCTTCAAGATGCCTTGCTCAGTAAGTGAGCTGCTGTATTCTGAACTAGTTTCCATGTGAAATCCTGCTCCACTGAAGTCAAGGGGAGTTTTGCCAATGACTTTAGTGAGGCCAGGATTTTACCTTCAGTCTGTGAATAGTGTAGTCCCACACAGAGTGCATTGCAATAGTCTGATTTGAGGGTACAAAGCATGGATAACTATGCAGACAGTGGCAAGGTCTGCATCCAAAAGGAAAGCACACACCCACCTAGCCAGACAAATACGGTAAAAGGCTGGCTGGGTCACTGCTGTAATATGATGGTCAAACAGCAACTGGAGATCTAAAATCACCCCTCAGTTGCAAACTCTGGTAACTAATGGCAGATATACTCCCTCAGTCAAAGAAACTGATATTACCTCCGCCATATCTTCCAGCTGCTTCCCCCAACCTACTTATCATCACTTCAGTCACTCTGGGTAGAGCTTGAGCCATCTCAGGCTCATTCATGACCCAATCTTGACTAGACGTTGGCTGAGGTACTGAACCACATTGTGTTAGTTAGGGCTGGTCTACACAGTGCTGGTAAAGATGCTAGATGGGTGTGAGTTTAAAGCTCTTTAACGTGTTGTGCTCTAACTGCCCAGTGTAGACCCTGCTGGTGTAAACTCAAAGGTATCCAGTTAATGTGACCGTTGTCTTACAGGTATGGTTGCCTACAGGACTATGTTCACGTGAAGTAGGTACCTTTCAGAGCATGCCAGCAGGGTCTACACAGGGCAATTAAATTGCAACCATTAGAGCACTTTACAAATCATCCTCCTCTGGTGTGCTTTGCCACGCCACGTAGACAAGCCCTCAAATGCCCAATCGGTGCTGAAATATGGATTTATGTACCTAACTTTAGGCATTCACATTTTAAAATTTTGGCCTAAACATTTGAGAGACTGAAGGACTTAGCACACAAGGGTCCTCTCACTCTGGGTCTGTGTCAGAGTAACCATCCCTTCAGCCAAGGAAGGTTGAATGTGGCCACCCTGGGAGCTCATGAAGCCCATTCCTCGGTTGGCTAGAGGGAGTTACACAACCTGCTATGTTCCCTTTACAGTGTTCCCACCATCTGCCTGGGCATCTAAGGGAGAATGCCTGGGCATGTAAGGGTATATCTACACTGCAATTTAATGCCTGTGGCTGGCCTGTATCAGCTGACTTGAGCTACGGGGCTGTTTAATTGAAGGGTAGATGTCTGGGCTCAGGCTGGAGCCCAGGCTCTCCCAAACTTTTGTAGCAGTCATTCGAATGAAAATTCATCTCCTTTTATTGCACATACTGTATATACACAAATTGGGGCAGATCATGCCGCAGCGAAGAACTTCTTATACTGCATTGATTGGGTAGCAGTATAGTACATTATCAGCCATACATGCATAAATTAAGAATGAAGTCTTGTTTTCAGTCTGATCACTGAGAGGAATTTAATGCACAGATATGACGGTTTCACTGAAAACTTCCATTCTAGAATGATGTCATTTGACTGAAAATGAAAACTTGTTCATTGTAATTAGATAATGGGGGTTAAGGGGAGACCCATCAATATATATTATTTAGATACAACTCCAGGCATCCAGTTTATCAGACAGAACATATTTCAATTCATTTTGCCGGCTCAGTTTGGGACATTCACAGAAATAATTGGCAATCCATTGCCCTGCTGCACTTAAACCCCTTATCTGCAAACATGATGCAAAGTGAAGGTGGTTGAGATTTCATAAAAATGAAGCATGCAGTGTGACAGACCCATCTGTGCCAGCTTTATAAAGCAAAGTGCCCAATTTTATCATCATTGCCTTTTGTTCTGCACAGTGCTATTCATGTGATTGTTTTATGAATGCTTGCTGGTAGAGTCTGTAAGCCTCACTTTATCGAACTGCTTCATCTACTGTGCTCCATGTTCTCAGCGGTTCTTGCTTCCCCCACTCCCACCCTGCCTTTTTTTATACCCAACTCTTCTCCCAAAAATTTTTGGCTTAGAACCCCTTAGCAAGATTACAGAGTTCTGGGCTCAAACACTAAAGTGATTTGTTTTTGAATTACAGATCAAAAGTAAACTGCAAAGAAGCATTTAATCAGGTAGAAGAAGCAAGGGTATGGCTTGTTTAATTCCCAGAACCCAGAATCTGTAATGATTTTATTATATTGGTGTCAGTTTTCATTATTTTCATGAATGGGTATTCCCTGATTGATGCACAATATTTGCATCTGATGAACCAACGAGTTTAAACATGTTTTGTTTTAATGTTTTGTGAATTTGCATTCAAATGCATCAGAAGTAATTTTATTTGAAATCACACAGGTCTTAATGCAGTTGTTGTAAATGCATTTGGGTTGAAATGCCAGGATCAGCCCATTAATCTACAGATCTACAATATAATGTTTGTTGTTTTGGGGTGGGGGAAGGTTGAAAGGAGTGGTGTTTTTTGTGGTAAATTAGCCAGAGCATCCAAGCATAGGCTTTTCATTATAGAAACCCCATGAATGGAGAATACCAAGAGAGGTTGGCCATAGCTTGAGTGTGTCTGCTGATCACAGCTGTGGTAGTATTGCAGGGGGGAAAGGCAGTGTCTCAGGTAACCAGGTCTCAAACCATTTAGGGCTGTATATGTTAAAATCAGCAGCTTATATTCTACATGTAAATTACCAGGCAGTATATGCAGATCATGGAGCAGCACTGTTACATGCTCTCTTGGTATGTAACTCCACTTGACAAGCGAACAGCCACATTCTGTATTAACTGCAATTTCTAATAGTCTCACATCCAAAAGAAACTGCATAGGAATATTTGGTGGGAAGAGAGAAGGAAGGATATTTTACAGCCAATAGTGCTTCTCATTCTAGGATTCTCAATGCCTGCAGAGTGTTATATATGGACTTCTTTTGGTGCTTACAGGACCATTTTCATTTCCATAAAGGTCAATATGATGAACAGATTAAATTACCTTAACATCTTTCATTTGGCATCATAGTAAGCAGCGCAGTTACCTAATTTGAAGGTGCAAATACCCAGTTTTGTGAGTGCAAAATTAGAGGAGGCTTTTGACACTTTGGCCCCTTACCCTACTTGAGTGACTTACTTTGGCCCCTTACCCTACTTCCACATTGCTATATACTCTTCTTAAATGTAGCAGTATATGTTACAAGGGGATATTTTTATTGGACAAATTCACATTACTAAATAAGTCTGTGTAATTTACTTTAACCCTTTTAAAAAGAATAAGCCTTTAATCATTACTTAGAATTGATAGTATTTCACATGGAATTGAATGGATGTATTTACAGTGTATTCATGCAGTCACTCCCCATGCTTAGAGCCAGGTTCTCTAGTCTGAATAAGCTGTACTTGGCTCAAGGCAAAAGTTACTTTATGCCACCTTTGTGGTTGCCTCACTCTGGAACCAGTCAGGGCTGGCCTATCTCCTTGCTTAAGTTAAGCAGCCTCAGCCACCAGTTTGATATGCCCCAGGCTGGGTACTCTCTGAGGCCCCAATTCAGTAAATAATTAAACCCCCGTTTAGCTATCAATGTAAGCATATACTTTAGTCCCATTGAAGTCAGTGGGACTTAAGCACATGCCTAAAGTGAAGCCCTTTCTTAAGTGCTTTGTCTGAAAAGGATGGACTTCTGAATTGGGGCCTGAAGGTCTTTACCACCTGACTTGGTGGACTTGGACCATTTCCTTAGTCAACTTGTGTCCATCTCACAAAATTTGGTAGTCACACAGATGGTGTGAGTGGACACATTGGGTATTGCATTCTGAGCAGAGATGCCAATATTACCTTTTTAATTCAGGCATATATGAACATTGAACTACTCTCTCTTCATAAAAACAGGACTGGGTCATTGGCAGGACATTATTGGGGAAAATGCATGCTGATGCTCTACTTGTCCAGTGGATAACTGGAGTACTTCAGTTTCTAGGGCTGACAATCTGGCTCCTTTGAGAAAGGATGGTCTTATGGTTAAGACACTGGACTGGAACTCGGTAGCCCTGATTCTCCTGTCTCTAATAGTTCCTGTGTGGCTGTGGGCAAATCAGTTGGGCAAGACACCTTCTATATCTCAGTTCCCTATCTGTAAAAGGATAATATTGCTTTCATATCTGACAGGATATTGACTGGGATTTGCACTGACAGTATGGTGAAACGGGCCATATAACTAGATAAATACCACTATTTTTTTAAAATGCACAGCTTTTAGTTGCAAGTGCATGTGCTCAGTACCTCTGAAAAGCAGGCCAGGTTTTTTTAGATGCCTAAATCTGTATTTAGGAGCCTTGTTTTAGGTACACAGGTATTACAATTTTTAGAATAAAGCTATATTCTGTTGTGAGAGCAACACCTGGGCACAGGGATGTGTTAGAGATAAAATTACTAGACTTAAAACTGGATTTCCTTGGACTTGTCATCTTAGGTTACCAGTACAGTCTAAGTTACTTTTGTGTAAATGTCTGCATGTGTAATTTCCTTTTTACTTTTTATAAAGAAATTTTATATGTCATTGAGATAACAGTTCCTTTAGAATCTTTCTGATTTCAATGGAAGTATCTGAGAGAATGCCTGGGGTGTTTTAAGGATGCTTAAAGTTACATCGAAGTACGCCAAGCCCTGGTGAACCTCAACAAATTTTGAAGTACTGCAGTATGCATAGAAAGGTATAGTTATGAAATCTCCACGTAACCCAAGGCTAGTATTCATAATGGTTGCTTCAGAGCTGTGATGTCAATGTATGCTCAGAAAGGCTTTAATCTATAGATCATTGATATGACAGACTACAGTGGCTCCTTTTGTGCATTTTGTCCATCTGTACTTGGACTTAGGAAAGGACTAATTCATAGAACCACACACACCCTAGAAGACAACATTACTAAAATGCCTCCTAATTATTTTATGAACTGTAGTTACCATGCTAGGACAGCAGTTGCTTTTTGTGAGTAAAATAGTGTATTGCTTTAAATTTAAGAATGAAAACAATTAAAAGGTAGCTGTAGGTCAATTATAAACAAAAGTGCTACAATCATGTTTGGGTTTTTTAAACAAAGCTGATTTTCAGTTTGAAGGAGGCAAAAAAAGACATTGAACTAGAAGACTTTAACATGAATGTTAGTGAGAGCTGTTGATTTGTCAGCGCTTCAGAAAATCAGGTCACATATTTTTTTAAATCTTGTCTTTTGTTTTTTAGCACTAGTTTTAGAAATGTTTAGGCAACTGTATACATTTCTTTCTAAGGCCTTATCTGTTACATTGGGAAATTTTGTTCCATATTCCAGCAACAGTTCCACATGTTTTCATGACATGGCAGTAAAAACACCTGAGGCCTTCATACATTACCACTAGCAATGTAGCTTGCACTGGTTTAGCTGCACCGGTGTTGGGGTGTGATTACACCATGCAACACTTTAAGGGTAGGTTTAGACTAGGAAAATAGGTGGTTTACAATGTGCTAGCTAAAATGCTTTAATTAACATGTTTTTAAGCACTAGTTAATGCCTAGTATAGACAGGGTTTGACATCTTTACACAGCACTATCTACACTGGGAGCTAAGTGGTGTTTAAAAATGGATAATTAAAACATGTTTGCTAATAAATGTTAAAATGCTACCTATCTTCCTAGTTTAGATAGGCCCTAGAAAGGGAAATTGTAACAAAGGGTCAGTGAAGTGACATGACATCGGTGGCAAGGGTTGCTCACCAATGAATGCTTGAATGAGAGTCTTGTCCAGATGACTGGCAGCCATTCCAAATTCTTTGTTATGTGAGGAAGCAAGGCAGTTAGGCACCATGTTCAAAGGGAATGCTTTAGTTCAGAGGTACATTGATGACAAAAGTTAATTGGGTAGTTACTGAACAATAACTTGCCTTGTTTCACAGGAATTTTATAGAACTACTCTAGAAGCAGTGATAACTCAGATTAAATCATCTCCTAGCAGCTATGCAGTAAATTCATACCACCACAGGAACAGTCCCATACTGGCAGCTGGAAGGTCTAGATAACCTAATGGGCCTTCTCTAGCTCTGATTTCCATTATTCATTCTGTTCACTTTTTCCTTCAGCTATTCAACTTGAATTCTTTAGTCCCTCTGTCAAATCCGATTGTGCTCACTCTCTATAGGGGGAGAAAATAATCCCCATCTCTCCTTGGGGTTTACACCCTTCAAAAACTGTAGACTCTTATCATGTCTGCATGACCCTTAGTCATCGCTTTGCTGAGATACATATATTTAGAGCTTTTAACCTTTCTATGTAAGTCAGCCCTCTAATTATTTTTCTGCTCATTTCTGAAAACTTGTCTCCAGTTTGTCCATATCTTTTTAGTAAAGAGAGGTGCTGAGAAATGAGTAGTATATTTCAGGTGTAGTTGTACTAGACCTGTATAGAGTGGACTTATTAATGATCTGCTATGTGACATGATGTCTTTGAGTATGTAATCCAAAATTGCACTGGTCTTTTTGCTGCCGTATCATGTTACAAACTAAAGTCTAATTTGCTGTCCACTATCACCCTTAGGTCTCTTTCAGCATTAGAGTTTTCAAGGTTTTTTGTTCGTTTGTTTTTTGTTCTTTTGTTTTTTTCCCCTTCCAACTGAATATCTATGTTTCAGATTTATTTTCCCCACGTGTATTAGTTTGCATTGTTGCAAACTGAATATCATGTTGTTATTTTATACTCCTGTTTCTAATTTATTTAGGTTCCTTCTGTGTCCTTATTGGTGTTGGTGACTCCTCCCAGTTTAGTATAATCTGTGAACGCCTCTTCTAGCTCATCAATGATGAGAGTGCTTTTATCTACAATGTAACATAAAAATTCTTCATAGCCAAAAAACCAAAACTTTGGAGCTGAGTGGAAGCAGCTAGGAATAACCAGGATCTTGACCAATGTCACTGTGCATAACTTTGCAGATGCTATAGTGAAGGGAAAGGATCCTTTATTTACCTCCCACACAGTTGCAGCATATGCTGTTAAAAAATCCATGTATTCATCAGTCAGATTCAGCCTAAGATTTCCCACTTTGGCACTTTGGCAGTGTACACTCTTTTGCTTAACTTGCTGCAGTTCACAGTGCCTTGTGAGGGTGAAACTGGCGAATAGGGCATTTAGGGGCCATTGTAGCAATAGCACAGAAAAAAATATTATAAAGTCCTACCAAATCGTCAATAGACCGGTCAATCAGATTAACAACATTTTCCCTGAAGGCTTCCAAGAAACTCACTGGTTTCATCCATCTCCAACAGCTGCCCCTTTAAGATCTCACTTCATCTCATGCTGAACCATATACCTATTCAGGGGACAACTGCCCTAGCAGTGGATCCGGCATATTGGTTACATATGCAAAGTCAAGGGGTTCATCCTTTTTTCAAATCGTGGGGTGGTATCAACTTTGGCTGTCAGACTGGATGATCGTACTGGTGCTTTCTGGCTTTAAAATCTATGACTCATAAATGTATTGGCCACAGGCCTTGCATTGAGCACCCTCAAGACAAAGAACTGGATCTTTGTTCATAGCCACACTTTGTTTCTGGGAATTGTTGCAAGGTAAAATCAAAGGAATCAAGTTTCAACATCTCACCCTTTGTTTTCACCTATTATAGTAATTAGTGTGTGATGTCATTCTTTTTCTTGGCTTGTCTTCCCCCGCCCACTACCACAGAAACAGAGTCCTGATAAAATCAATTCTCCCCAGCATGTGGAAGCATCAAAGGGACACATCTACTGCATCTGGTATACAAGTGAAGAACCCCCAGCCCAGGCTGTAAAGTTTATCCTAACTAGCAACCTCCCACCAAACCTCAAATACCTTTTCCCAACACTCACCCACAACATAGCTCCTCCTTCCCCACAGATCACCTCCAGCTATATGGATGCTCCTGCCAGTGCAATGTTGGTGAAGTCTGTAAAGCAGAATGACAGTCACTATACACTCCTCTCTTCAAATAATTGGAATATTTGAAATAGGACAGTTTGCTTAACTAAATAATGCTTTAAATTGCTATCTATTTCTAGTACAATCCATCCTTTAAACACCTGACACTGTGCATTCTGAGGAGTCCTGTCCTTGAAGTTACTACAGAGCACAATGATCAAAACTTATTGCTGATGTTTTGTTAGCATTTACTGGTAACATCTTGGCAGAGGGTGACCTCTAGTACTGTCTCTAAACATTTTCAATTTACAGACTCAAGTATTTTTGCTGTCTTTGGCTCTCATTCTTTTGAAGAGGTCAGCCCTTTATGAATTTGCCACAAGAAAGAAGTTCAAAATGCCCTATAGATATAACCAACTTAATAGGAATATAGCTGTGATGAACACATAACATACGATTTGTTTTAATATTTATAGAAGAAATTCACATTGTTTTAAGTGTACACAAGCAGCTGCTGTCATTTGGCTATGAGCAGATGTTAGACCTCCGAAAGCTTCGCTGATAATTAAAATACTAACAGCTAGTGTTTTACCCCAGCTGCAGGTTCTGTTTACTGTAAATTTGATTTTAATGGTGCCTCTGTGCAGTTATTGAATAGCGGTTTGTTTTCTATCATACATGCAAAAGTGTCTACAATGAAGACAAATGGGTTATTTCCTGTAATTTACTCCGGAAAGATATGACAATACTCTGTAACATAGTTGCATTTATAAATGAAACACAAATATGACTACCAAGTAATAAGTGATAGTTTCTGTTGCCTTACCTAGAAAAAAATAATTAGGGAAACTTATTGTTCTATTTAGCACCAAACAGTCTCACCTAAAGCTGCTGTGCTTTTCAAGTGTGTCAAGAAGCACCCTCAAGCAATGAACAGGTGTTCCTTACTGAATGAGTGTGCAAATCAAAAGAATGAAAAATAAGTATTATTGATTTTTTTTTCTGTGGTCTGCTAGAGTAATATACTGTCCTTTGTATCATTTAATTTTAAAAGTATTACCAATTCTTTTGAGATGTTTTATGTTAGGTATCCTGTGTGTCAGTTCTTTTTCGAGTTACATACATGTGCATCAAATACTAGAAGGGGCTACTCAGTCTTGAGAATTCTTAATCCCCTGGGCCAACAGGACACATTGCGCAAGCTACCTGGTTAGTCCCTTTGGCGGTTGAGACTAACCATCGCAGTAAGCACTCATGTTGGCTATGTCTACACTGCGCACCTTACAACAGTGCGGCTGTGCTGCTACAGCCACGTTGTAAGGCACACAGTGTAGCCGCTCTTTGTCGCCGGGAGAGAGCTCTCCAGGCGACAAAATAAAACCACCCCCAACAAGGGGTGGTAGCTTCGTCACCGGGAGCACGGCTCCCAACGACATATTGCTGTCCACACCAGTGCTTTTCGTCACTAAAACTTTTGTCGTTCGTGGGGGGAGGGGTGTTTTTATCACATCCCTGTGCGACAAAAGTTTTAACGACGAAAGTGCAGTGTAGACATAGCCTTTGATAAAAGATTGCAAGACCAGGCTCAAATTGTGTATATACTTGAAAACCATAAAACCCTGTTGAGATACTAATGATCAATGGTGATCCATAACTTTGTGTTATGAAATAAATAAGATCTGGAATTAGCTCTATAAAAAAATCTGGGTGGATTTTCCAGTCACTTGATACCTAACCACAGGACAGAAATTACAGTGCTTTAATACTTTTGATGCTGCCTGACATGCTGGCTGTGTCCAAGAAATATAGTCCTCCAATTTGGCCAAGCATAGCTGGTACATCCTGAAGTTTGGATTATGGTTTAAAAGTGCTGTTGAGACAAATGCACTTTCCAGCTGCAGTGAAGGGGTTGGAGTAGAAAAACTAGATAACCTCTATGTCCCTTGTTCCCCAACTGTGGCTAGTGCAGCACTTGGAGGCAGTCTGCAAAGAACTGGCTGTGCTGGCCCTCTTCTTTGTTTCCAGCTGCTAAATTGCATCAGAAGAGCTAGCAAACTACACGGAGTACTTTCCTAATATTACTTTTCCATACAGGCAATTGCTGAAGTTGCCACAAGAATGTTATATGATCACAAATCCAAGTGGAGAAGATAACTTGCAAAATCACAAATGGGAGGTAGGGAGAGTTGGGTTGCTTAATCTGGGAATAGTAGGGAAGGTGGTCCACAAGACATCTCAATTATTATGTGGCCTACCTTATGTGAGATTCTGGTTTTGGAACAGTATATTCTTGTCATGATCAGTGGAGTTTTTTTGTGCATAATTGCCATTGTTTAGATCAGAGTGTGCAGGTTTAAAGGTGGTGTGTAAAGGATTTTTAATTAAAAAATTGGATGTGTGTCCTTATTGTTTTGTAATGTAGAAAGATCTGAAAGGTTGGTTTTGTTCTGTTTTTCCAAAAGTGTTTTTGGTCTCTCCTAAGTTTGGTGAAGAACATCAAAGGGGCCTCAAGAGATGTGTAAGATTAGCTCTCAGCCTTTAAGTGCAGGGACAGAGATTTTAGAATTTTAACAAAGAAAGCCTTTTCCCAAGGGTAAAGTAGGCACTGGAGGTAAACAAAGCCAAACACAAAACAAAGTGTTTAAACAATCTGACTAAAAATCCCTTCCCTTCTGAATTGCTCAACTCTTAGCCTTTGGCTCTCATTGCACTAGTTTCTTAATTGCCATAGATCCTTCCAAGATAGATAAGACATAAAAATACAAGCAGGAAACTCCATCCCCATTTAATTTATGAACTTAAAAAAACAGTTCAGGCAGAGTCCTTATACACTTTAAAGTAGCAGGAGCGGGCATGCTCTACTTTCTAAGCCACCTTTAAGGTTAAAACATCATCCTGTACTCAAGCAATTCTTGGGAGACCTTGAAATATCTAAACACAATAGAGTGGGTTGAAGGGAAAACTAGAAGCCTTGGAGGATATTTTGAGTCTCAACCTTAAGCACAAATTTTGCTTTTTAGGTTTATATTGACTTCTTAATATTATTTGAAATTTGTTTTTGTTATTTAATTATCTTTTATGGTTAAAAAAAAAAAGTGGAAAAAATCTCATGACATTTGCATTGTATGAGTTTTAAATTCTTTGATATATTTTTATGTTTCTTGTGGAGTTAGTATGGCCCACTGTATAGGGACTTATTTGGACTACGTTACAAGTATATACTGTCTTCCTGAACATAATAGCGTCTGCAAAGCCATTCCGGTTTATTATGTTCACACATATTTACATAGATTACAAATACTTTGGTTTAACACACATTGTAAATTTTAATTTAGGTATACGGAATCTTCATGTCAGTACACTGTAATGGCTCCTGTACGCAAGGTTATGTAACACATTCTTACCAACTTACATCATTTCATATCAGTGAAGCAATTAATATGAGTACAAATGTTTAGGATGACAAAAATAGTGACTGCCAATGTGCATTAACAGAGTTTCAAATGATAACCATTAGGAATATGTTTAATTAGTTTCTTTATATCCTAAATATAAGATATAAAGGCCAAAATGTTGACCAGTTGCCTAAAGCTACCTAAGTTTACCTAAGTCCATGTTTAGACGGCTCAATAAAAATGTCCAGATTTTCACTTCCCTTCAATGGGAGCTTCTCAGCAGCACTTTCAGGCCTCTTTTATTAAGTTGCCTAACTTTAGGCACCCAGGTGTGAAAACGTTGACTCATATGTCTGTTTTGGACCATAGACCTACAAAAGAATAAAGAGAGCTGGGTTTGTATTTAAAGAGCAGAGATAGGCATCTGTGAAAAGTCAAGCCAAACCAATTTTTGTTTTTAATCTTCAGAAATGGGACACCACACACCAATTCGTACACTACGTTTAAATGAATGAAAATAGTGGTTTACAAAGAAAATGTTTTTATTGTTGTGAGCATGCATCAATACACTGTACATCAAGGACCTGATATATCTCCTATTAAAGTCAGTGGGAGACGTCCTCTGGACTTTTAGGGGAGTTTGATCATCCCTAAATTATTCAAGCTTGCCTTTGAATAGTTGATATACCATATCATACAATATATTGTACTAACATTTAGACAATTATTGTCTAAGAAAAGGAACCAATTATTAGTGCAATTATTGATACTGATTTGACTTGCAAAACTATTGGTGATGGCTGTTGTAGAGTTAATTCATTTATCTTTTAAAATTTCTGAAAGGCTATATTTCATTAAATATCATGGAATTTTACTGAATTTCACATGAGAGACATGTCACATTTTTTTATGTTAAAAGGTAGTTCTGACTTGTTTGCATTCTTGAATAATATGGTTTCATTTAAATAGATATTAAATATTTGTATTTGTAGATAAAGCGTACACCGCTACCTCAATATAACATGACCCGATGTAACATGAATTCGGATATAACGCGGTAAAGCAGTGCTCCGGGGGGGCGGGGCTGCGCATTCCGGCGGATCAAAGCAAGTTCAATATAACGCGGTAAGATTTTTTGGCTCCCAAGGACAGCGTTATATCGAGGTAGAGGTGTACCTTGAAATTGAAGTACACAAAAATTAGCCATTGTTGAATATGATGCTCCATATCAGCCCCTACAAAAGTTTAACAGTATCAGGAAAAATAACTCTATACGTTACTATACAAACACAGATAATTTCCATTGTCATAACAAACCAGCCCATTATTTCATTTACAATTTAATACCTCATTTTTAGTGAGTGCATTGTGAAGGGTAGGTTAGGCTTAGTGTCACTGTGTAAAACCACTTAATACAACTTTTGGAAAAGGCTTAGAAATCTAAAGGAACGCCCGTTAAGAGCAAAGTAGTGGTTTACATACAATATTAGCACAGACTTTCCTAACACATTACGCATTTCTTTCTGAGACAAGTCTCTTTAATGCCATCTTTATCTGCTACACGATGCATGAAATCTACTTTCTGTTTTAGAACTGCAAATGACCCTTGACCCCTTTAGTAGAGACACAATGTGACCTTTCTATTGTCATCAGCTTTCATTCTCTTGAAAATTCTATGAATTTTTATTACAAGTTTTTTTAAACCAAGCTGAGGCTTCAACAAATTACTTGACACAGATGAGATGAAGTTGTTGAAGTAGTGTTAGATAAGTTTTACAGCCAGCATGTGTGCTGCTGAACAGTACAAAGCCAGTGTCCTACAATGTCATACACCAGTAACTGCTGAGCCTTCTATTGGATAAATACATCATTTTATGGAACATTGATTGTTCTATAAACCCAATGGAGTATTATGCTCTATGATCAAACCATTTAGATTGTGTGTAGAGCACAGAAAATGCCATATTCAGGATGGTACTAAAAGTGCCATTTGTGTATTTTATGGATGTCATTACGGGGGAAACTTCTCTCTGTAGGCCCTGTTTACTGCAAAATTTTTTAGTCTGTAATGACATTTTTCATTCACAACGTATGCCTTCAAGAGAGGGGCCCTTGTTTTATTTGTTTCATTCGAATTTACTGCACAAATCCTGTACATTTTAATTAAATGTAAGCTTAACAAAAGAATAAGATATTTATTCTGTGGGGAAAAATGATGACAGTAACAAAAGAATAACACACACACACAAAAGAAAGAAGTCAGGTATTGAGTAAAAGGTACTAAACCCTATTTGTGGTTTCCCAAAAGCATATTAAACATGAAAGCCTATCTTTTAGCCATATTTGGGGGAGTTTGTGCTCTCGGAGAATTAAAATAACCTGGAAATATGGATTTAATGTCTAAAATCTTGACATTTTCAAATAAAAAAATAACAATCACTGAGGACTCCAGCTGATAAATAATGTCTCTGTTAAAATGACTGGCTTCTTGGAAAGAAACCAGTTCTCTGATCATTGCACCCCTAGATATGAAACACCTCTTTGCAATTTTTTTCTGAATATGAGCTCTTGCATCATTGTTTTATCCTTTGAATGTTTATTTGTGTATTTTTTCAATTTGTAATGACGTACCAGCAGCAGCAAGTGTAGTTTTCCTAATATTAATGTACATTTGTATTTTAGCTTGTGTTTGGCATGATAATCAAAGCTTCCCCTCCCCCCTTCCCCTCCCCCCATTCCTTTTTTGTTTTTAGTAACACAAATGACTTGCTGCTTGATACAGTCGAGTAATGCGACATTTTCTTTACACAATGTAAAAATATTATGTTGAATAGCAGTGCCCATTATACAGCTGTATTGTCCCAAAGTCATAATAGCAACTAATCCTTAAAACATACTGTTTCCTAAATATCTCCCCTATTTGGCTCTTCACTTTCAAAACAAAGAAAACCTATGAAGTATACAATTCGTATTTACCATGAAGATCACTAAAATTGAAGTTGATGTTCTCAGTAAATTCTTGGTCATAGTCCAGTTAAAATTTAAAGTTGCAGTGGAGAGTCACATTAGTTTAAATGACACTTGAACTTCTACATAGCTCAACATTAATTCATTATAGTTGAAATGGAAGAATCTTCAGTGGGTGAATCTTTTACAATCTGATTGAGGCTGTTACATTTTATAGGAGCCATTTTTCAAAGCAGTACTGACAGCACTCGAAGTTATTAAATTGCTGAATCAAAAGATGGACCTGCAATCGCATTTATGAACTGTGATGGAATAGCTGGGGTTGCACCGAGCTGAGGTTAAGATGTTGGTGTAGTTAAGCTTCATCACACCCTCTTTGTGACAGCAGTATTTACCCATGTAGTTTACTTTAATGGTCAGGAAGTGGCTTAACTCACCTCTGGATTCAAATAGATTAAGTAAGCAGTCAGAATGGCGTAATTATCAGTGCTGCAAGGAATTCACTGGATAACTCTACACCCAAGAGACTTCCCATTCAATTGCAGAGTAAAGACTGGAGTTGCATAGATTCACAGATACAGCATTTATTTTAGAGGCTAAGAACAAGAAGCATTTCTTTTTCTTTCCTCCCCCCATAAACTGGACCTTTCCCTAAGTGTGATGACAGTATGATCTCTACTGTACCTAAATTACCTTTTTCTGAGGGTAATGATGGTGTGGTTTCTGCTATATCCAATGAATACTTATGATTTGTAGATTTAGTTTGATTTCATGCCATATCACTGCAAGACCCATCTTGTATCATGTCAACAAAGAAGACTCCTGAGAGAATTAATTACTCCTATGTGATTATGAAACATGGACATGTTAAGATTATTTTGATAATTATCCTTTGATACTGATTTCTGCCTCCTATTTTTCTCTTGTTTGGGGGTGGTGTGTATGTCAGTGCCCACAGAGAGAAAAACATAACAGGATAAATAACAGTGATACCACCATAGCTTATCCCTGCCAAAATTTAATTCAATAGCATGTGCCAGATCAATCATGCAATATCATTTGGAAATACTTAACAGTTTAAGTTGTTAATTTTCCTTTCCAAAAATAACCATTAAAGCTCCCTCCTGCCTTGCAAGCTAAGATGAAGAAGCTTGTCTAACTCCAGTTTAGATTCCTGAAGCTGATCTGCAGTCTCAGTTTAACAGACTTCATGCATGTGTTCTGTAGCGTAATTATCCAGCCAAAGCTTTGAAGTTTTAAAAAATAATAGATCATCTACAGCCCCGTCTTTTGGGCACAAGTACTATCTTGATGTGTATGAGATCCTGGCTTGATCTTAACCTTAGTATTTCATGCTGTTGAGGCTTGGTGCTGCTGCAAGGTGCTAAGCACTTTGGCCCTGATCCAGCAAAGCACCTAAGCATGTGCTTAACTTAAAGAAATTATTCTCTTTGTCTTTAAGCACACGCTTCAGTATTTTATGGGTCTAGGACCAATGGGCTCAGCACTTCGGACGATTGAATTCTCCAAGGCCAGGTCACGGAGCAACTTGCTTGGACTCTGAGGTGGGAAAACAACCGTGCCATTCATTAGCACCTATTACTTACTGGCTCAAAGAATCAGCAACTGAAAGTGAAGGTCTACTCTGAAATGTAAAAACGATGCCCTCCTGCACAACAGTCCTGCTCATTGCATACATTCAGAGTCCTGGCTGCTCTCTTTGTGATGAAAATAAGATTTTACTGCTTTTTTTGCACCTGTTAGCCCTGCACAGCCCACCTAGCTAAGTGAGAGTGAGCTGAATTCTAGTCCATCTTCTGCATCCACAGAAGATCCAGTCAACTATACCTGTGCAATTGCACCGAAGGAAAGGGGGGCTGCACGGTATCAGTGAGGCTGTATTTTCAACACAGTGGGGTTGAACAGCTGTAACTAGGGCATCATTTGGCCTGCAGAACCTTTGTCGTTGGTAGGGCCCTACCAACTTCCCAGTCCATTTTGGTCAATTTCATGGTCAGGGTTTTAAAAATGTCAATTTACAATTTCACAATTTCTGATATTTACATCTGAAATTTCATGGTGTTATAACCATGGGGGTCCCAACCCAAAAGACGGTTGTGGAGGGGGGTCACAAGGCTGTTGTAGGAGCGTGCGGTATTACGACCCATACTTCTGTGTTGCTGCTGACGGAGGCACTGCCTTCAGAGCTGGGCAGGCGAAGAGCAGCGGGCAGCGCAGACACAAGGGTCACATGGTATGGGGGGGTGGAGCATAGCTTTTTGGGGGGCTAGCCCTTATGGGTGGGCAACCACCCAGGGCCTTGTGGTACCTCCCACCCCCACACAGCCAGCCCAAGGCCCCTTTAGCCCCTGAGCATTGGGGGCAAGGGCACCGGAACCTTTGTAGAAGTGGAGGGGCCACCAACACTGGAACCAGGGGGCCGGAGACCATGCCTCCCACTTTTTAACATGGGTGTAGTTTGGAGGCAAGGGGCGGTGTTACCCCCCAAACTACAAGCCAGGCACAGAGCAGCTGATAACCGTTCCCCCACCGCAAAGTGCAGCCCCTGCTGATGCTGCTCTGTGCCTACCTGAGACTTGCAGTTTGGGGGGCAATGCCAAGTTATGCCAGTGTTAAAAAGTGAGGTGGCATGGTCCCTGCCCCACCCTCCGTTCCGGCTCTTTTGGCAGGGTGCACCAGAGGGGACTCCAGCTGCTAGTCCCAGCCAGGCTGGGGAGGGACGGGACTTCCTCTTCTCCTGCAGGGGTCACTACTGAGGTCAGACCCACCTCCAGGAACCTCCCTCAGCTGGATGAAACTCCGTGGCTGCTCCCTGTATAGTGACCCCTTCCCCCCGTGGCTGAGGAGTGATGGGGGCAGGAAGCAGGGCGGGCGGTGCAGGGCTTCCTGCAGCTGAGGGAGGTTCCCAGAGGTGGGTCTGACCTGGTCCAGGAATGTCCCATGCAGGAGAAGAGAAAATCCTATCCCTCCCCAGCCGTGCCAGAACTAGCAGCTGGAGCCTGGTGCACAGTAGGAGCCCTGGCTGGGGCGCCCCCAGCCCTGCCCCTCCCCGGGGCAGATTTCACAGGGGAGACCAGATTTCTCGGTCTGTGACACATTTTTCACAGCCATGAATTTTTGGTAGGGCCCTAGTCATGGATGATGAAGCATGAGAAGGACAAGAAGCTGCAATGGCTCTCAAAATCTGGGTTCGGTTTGCAGAGCCAGTAGTTGGAAAAAACATCTTTTTACTTGTAAATTGAGAAGCTCTTATATGAAAACAATCAGGAAACAATTCCCATGCTGGCATTTTTACGGCATACACTGTTCAGAGTGAGGCTATATGTTTCCTCCAACTAACTAGATGAATGAATAATGTCAGTTAGGTGTGTCGGGGAAGGAATTGGGGTGGGGGAATGAGGAGGAAACTAACGCATCAAAACAAAGATATGGCCTTTAATTTACCAAGAAAACCAGAATACTGAAAAGGATATGTTCCACATTATCACACCCAGCTGTGCTTAATGTAATACAGGCAAATACGATTAATTACAAAAATAGCAGTACTACAGATATGTTTTTTTCATAAAGGTGTTAATGGTTTTTAATTGTATACTGTATTTGTATGCTGCTTAATACAGAATGTTTTAAAAGTAACAAATTCAGATTGTTAGTACAGAATTGTTAACAGCAGCAATTATTTGGATTCTATAAATAAATAAATTGGAAAACATGCAAATTGGTTTTGTTCAATCGCATATTACACCTCTCTGCCAGGGAAATTTAAAAATTGCATTGGAAAGTTTTTTCTGTTTAAAATAGTGAACTACAAATATTTGCCATGATTCCCTATTAACAGACTTTTTTTATTTCCTAGGCATTGTATCCAAGTCCTACGAATGCCGACTGAAGGGTCAGGGAGCGACCTTTGTAGAGACCACCAGTCCTTTCACTGCAGCAGCCCTGGGAGAAGTTTCTCCAGTTAAAGAGAAGGCCCTTCGAAGTAACAGAAGACAATCCCAATCAGCTGAACAAGTGCAGCAAGTTATCATTATTCAAGGATACGATGGTGACTTTGCAATTGATGCCTCTGTGGAAGAAACGGCAGCAGCTACCCTTCAGACTTTGGCAATGGCAGGTCAGGTGGCAAGGGTGGTGCATATTACGGAAGATGGGCAAGTTATAGCCACAAGTCAAAATGGTTCTCATGTGAGTGGCCTGGTTCCAGGACAAATACTCACTGAGCAATTATCAGGTGGTGCGACACAAGTGGTAGTGGTAGAAGGCTCTGTGGAGGGAACTGATATGGAGGAGGCTGTCCCAATAGATGCAGTGTCTGACTCCGGTAATGCTGTGGTGCAACAGATAATGAGACAGGAAATTTTAGATACATCAGAAGCTACAGTACATCCTCCAGAGTCCTCCTCAGCATTAGATGCCCTCCTTTGTGCTGTAACAGAGCTGGGTGAAGTGGAAAACAAAACTGGCCTCCTCGACAGAACCAGGCCTAGTCACAAAGAGTTGTTACAAATGACAAATCAGGAGCAATCCAATAATCCTAATGACACCGAGACACAAGAAATACAGATGTTCCATGAAGTTCAAGGGACTCAGGAAGATATAGAACCGATGGAAGTAGTGACACAGGTCATTCACCCATCTACTATAATTGCATCTCAGGAGAGAGCTCAAGCTGCCTTCAAGAAAATGGTCCAAGGAGTACTACAGTTTGCAGTATGTGACACGGCTGCAGCAGACCAGCTGATGAAAGAAGGTGTCACTCAGGTCATTGTAAATGAGGAAGGAACAGTGCATATGGTGGCTGGAGAAGGCTCTCAGATAATAATGCAAGAAGCTGGTAGCCATGCACTCAGTGTCCAAAGTGAGCACATGGATTTAGTTGAGTCTGATGGAGAAATTTCACAGATCATTGTCACAGAAGAAATAGCTCAAGCCATGGTTCGGGATTCACATGGCAACTTCTCTGAAGGTCCGACCCATTACATTGTAACAGAATTGCCACAAGATATACAGGATGAGACTGGTGTGTATTCACACACTGTGATAGAGACAGCTGAGTCTCAAGAGATTTTGGAAGCTGGTACTGCTATAAATGCTGAAGCTGCATCCCCTGATGGAACAGGAGAACAGTTAACTAGTATGGTCATTTATACAGAGAGTGGCTCCCAAGCAACAGTAATTCAGGGCCAGGGAGATAGTAATGAACTACAAGAAGCATGAAGAATTGTTTCTTGGAAAATTAATAGACACGTGTAGGAACTTAATTTGTAAAACCTTCATAATATGATATTCCTCCATCCAGGTGCCAGCCTCGCTGTGTGAGGTTAATGTCAGCTACTGGGAAGAGTATACAGAAAAGGTATTATCTTGTTACAATGGACAGAAATTTGATCTGAGTATGATTAACAGGCATAATATGGTAAGAAAATGACTAAAGCTCCCCTTCCCCCACCCAAATGAGTCAGAAATGATTCTGGTTTGGTTTGGATTATTTTGTGAGTTCAGGGTGATTTCCTGGTTTATGCCTTGTCTGACTGTTTTTGTGGTTATGCTAAACATAATTTTTTCACTTTACATATACATTTTGTGAGCAAAAAAATTAAAAAACCAAAATCACACCACATGTTAAAAATATGAGGTGACAGTTTGTAAGTAAAGTTGGATGCTACAAGTGTTGTCCTGTCTTCTTCAAAGGCAGAAAGCCTGACATTTGGTTTTCTAAAGTCTTGCTCTAAAATGTCCCTGGTCAAAAACATCTCAGCATAATGACCCTTTCTAAATTTGTGTCTTAGAATCATTTTTCTTTAACTATAGTTAACTCTTTCATTGTTTTGCATTGGACTTTGTGTAAGAGACCTCTAAAATCTACACTTTAGAAAAGTCTTGATACATGTATTCAGAAAAAAAACTGTCTTGGTTTAGAAAAAGCTTAATGCCTGTTACTTGCAACTTAATTTCAGATATAAAAGTCCTGCATATGAAATGTTCATTTTGGGGGGGGGAATATTGTCACTGTCAATGTTTTGCTTTTCTTACAAATAGTGCTTCACATAAATACCATTTTGCAGTTCATTTTGTGAATGACTTTTTGAAATGTTAGGGATTTTTTTAATGAAAATTCTGACATTGACATTAACAAGTAGAAAAAAGGTGACCTTGTATTTCTTGCTTAGACCAGAATGTCAATTATCTAGTTGTGGATACACTGCAACTGTTCAATGCAAGTTCATGTAGAAAAGATTTGTTTCCTGATACAACTGCTTTTGTTTCTTTTAAAAAAGAAATTGTAAAATATAAAATGGTAAGGGGGTTTGGTTGGGATTTTGGGGGAGGATTCTTTCAAATAAAATGTTAGCATTAAAAAGAAGCATCATGATTTTTAATATTAAGCAATAAACAAAACTAGCATTCAGCAGCAGGAAACGAATGCTATCGGTTATGTCTGTGCATTTTCTCTTTCCCTTTCTCTGGCTAGATAGATAGATAAAGATAAAAGAATCTAATTTCTGAAGTGTGCCTCATGCATGCTTAATATAATTGTCTAAGTGTTTAGGGTATAAACCAAGCAGACTCTAGAGATAACTGCATTTCCTATCATGATTAATATCTTAAAATCATCAAGTGTAAGAAAGTTGGGGAGAGGTGAAACAATAGTTTCTTCTTGGAGCAACTGTTTAAAAAATGTTTTTTCTGAGGGAGTTGAGTTGAATAGAAAAGGTGCCTCACTCTGAAGCTAGAAGATCCTGCTGGCTTTTCATTCCCCCCCCCCCATCCCCTCCGGCGTTAAGGTTGTATCTGTGTCAGACCCCCCAAAAAAGTAAATTTCAAGTTAGACACCGAGATTCATAATTAGCTGAGTTTGACTTGCTCATCTTTCTTAGAGGTGACAAGCTGTTCACTTACTCTTAAATACTGTCTTCAGCAAACAGTGACAGGATCGACTCCCGTTTGTTATCAGGATAAAGGTGACCTTTACAAAATGATGGCCCTCTGCAAGACTCTCACAGATGTTCAAAAACTGAATGTTTTTCAGTGGAAATATTTCTTCTTGATCATTTCTCCTGTTAACTGTAGCCTTTGGTCTTGCGGCTTGGATGCTAATTCTTAGCTGTGCTTAGTCCTGTATGGCTAACCTTTCTGCTGCAGTACAGGGTGTTGACACTGACATGCTGCAGTTTACCATTTGTGATTTATTTAGGATAAATATGTCTCAGGTGGCATTTAATCCTTCATAAAACCAGTGTAGCCTGCAGTGTCAAACCAGCAATCACATTGTTTGCACAATGAAAAGAGCAGACCTTTGCATAAAAAAAAAAAAAAACCCTATGCAGGAGTTTCTGGGCTTGAGAGTACTGGAAAGGATTCGCTAGCCTACAGTGTGCTGTCATTACCTGGAAACCCAGGTTAACAATACTTCTCTCTTAGCATACTGACCCTGCCAGCAGGTAGGGGATCTTGGGGGACAACTACTGCACTGGTGGGGTGTAAAATAACTTTATTAAGAAAATGCAAAAACAGGGAAAATTCAATAGTGAGGGGTATGGGGTTTATTAAGGTAGACAATTGGGGAGGGGTTTCTTTTAGTAAATAGGATAGGGGGTTTCAATAGTGGGGTACAATACAGTGGGGTACAATACAGTTGGTAACCAATTAACACTGAAGTATAAACGTAACAGGTAGCTAACAATTTCTATGTAAAGGGTGTGTCACAGCAGCATATAACCAACTAACAGTTATGGGTAAAATGTGTTAAATAACCAACAACTCTAGGTAAAAATGTGTCACAGTGGTGCAAATGTAAAATGTGAGGGGTGTTAGAGAGAAAAAGGGTAACCAATGGGGTTTTATGCTAGACTTCAGTAACACAATTGAGGTTTGGCAGCAGTAGGAGCGGGGTGAGCACGTGGGGGAAGGGATTAAGAGAGAGAGAGACACACACACAGAGAGCAGACAGGCTGCAAGTTTAAACAGTAGAGAGACTGCAACGAGTGACTGGGGAGTTCGGGGGGGAGACACGGGCAAGCTCGGGGGGGGGGTGTTTAATTAGTGGTGGCTGCAAGCAGGCTTATTTCTAGCAGCAAAGGCGCTGCGGAGCTAGAAGCAGATTACAGATACAGACCAAGGAGTTAGCTTGGGTCTGCCTGCTGGGGAAAGAAAGCCAGCAGCCAGAACAAGGGGAGTGTGCAAGTGGTTTTTCCTTACCAATCCCCAAAGCAGCAGCAGGAACAGCAGTTTCAGCATCAGAGGACGCAGAGAGGACTCGATTCGCTTACAATAATCAGGAGATCTCCAGGCACAAATTCGTTGTTCGTGGGAGGGGAGTTTAAAAACGGGGGTACGCTCAAAAACAAATGAGAGCGGGGAGAGGGCCCCCCAAAGACCCCTAGCTGATCAGACCAGGTGGCAAAGCAAGGACCTTCTCCGGGGGTCTGATCAGAAAATGTCTGGTTTTAAGGGCAAACTCAGGCAGTTTCCCGCCAGTAACTTTGATTGGTTCCCCTTGATCCAGGGGAGGAGAGAAGGCAGGGAAACTGCAGGTAGGCACAGGACATGTCTGGGCAAGTTCTGAGTCACAGGTATGACTCATATGCTCAGCTATGTGGCCACTTTAGGTCTTGCATACCTGGGCAGAGCACCCTACACCGAGCCGGGTCCGAACAAAGAAGCTAGATAAAGGAGCGAAAAGCCCCCCCCCTCCCTGAGCAGAGCAATGGCTCCAGTCAGTCTGCACAAGCCATTTCCATGAGCAGGGCCAGGCTGTGACTTTGGTCAGTTCCATGGCCGGGCGGGGGCGAGGGGGGGGGGGGTTGGCCACTCAGCACAAACAGAAAGGAAGGGGGGAAAAGGAATCCAACAGGGGGACAGCTGTAACAGACATATACAACCCGTTCAGGACAACTGTTTTTTTTAATAATAACAGGAGTACTTGTGGCACCTTAGAGACTAACAAATTTATTAGAGCATAAGCTTTCGTGGGCTACAACCCACTTCCACAAAAGCTTATGCTCTAATAAATTTGTTAGTCTCTAAGGTGCCACAAGTACTCCTGTTATTTTTGAGGATACAGACTAACACGGCTGCTACTCTGAAACCTGTTTTTTTTAATGTGCACTTACAAATTAATGTATTAGTGGCATTGGAAATTAAGGGTGAAATTCATCCCAGTACATATTATCCACACAAGATCCTACGCACCAACTCTGTCCCAATGTACAGGAGGGAAACAAGGTTTCTTGAGCTCACACAGGGTGTCTGAACTGTGAGGATTTGGAAGTGGGATGGAGACAGTGGTACCTCACTGGTGGTGCTGGAACAGTTTTTATAGTGGGGGTGCTGCTGGTGGAAATCATGTATTTGGGTTGTTATTACCACTTCACGCCCAGCACCTCTAGTTCCAGCACCTACGTATCACTCCATGCATCCTCTAGCCATTCCACTCCCCCTCATCCCCAGAAGCATAGATGCAGTCAGTAAAGAGACTATTCTAGCCCTGAGAAGTGGCCACAGAGCAATTGTGCTGCCACTGTATGGTCTTCAGGGAAGAATAATGCTTCTATCCATCCTCTTGCACTATCCTGGCCACTGAGATTTGGCATGACATGTAGGGCTGAAGTGGTGTAAGGGCTCTCTAACCCTGGGGTAACTTTCACCTTTAGCAGAAGGTCTTGTGGGGTGGGTCCTGCTTGTGAACAGTACAAGTAACATTTAATTCTTAAGAGTGTATTTTTGTTGTTTGGCTTGAAGCACTTCAGGTGGTTTTGTCTTGTGGTAAATCTTGGCGCTTTATGAAATCATTATGAGATCAGTTGTTAAAAATGCCATATTCATATATCACATCTGACACATTTTGTTCTCTTCTGACGTTATGGCTGCCAACGTTCTCCACTGGCTTGAATTTCTTTTTGATACTCATCTCAAATAATTGTTAGTGAAGTTGGATCATGTGAACTGTGAAGGTAATAAAAGCATTTAGAAAAGCATCAAGTTCCTGTACAAATAAACCAGAGAAAGGAGAGATGGCAAGGACCTTCCCCCAGCATCTTAGAGTTAAATATATACATACCTTCCAGGGCCGTGTCTCCTGAAGAATTCAAGCTCCATCTTTCGGGAGAAATGAGAGCTAAGAGATAGCTGGAAATTCTATTTAGAAAAATATTTCCTTTAACAAAAACCAAAAAAAGAAGTGCCCACAGCTACATCCCATTCTGCCTGACTACCAGCTGCACCTCACCATGGAAGGTAGACAAGCCAGAGCCAAGAGTTGATGTGCGGTACACACATGTGAATTGTGCATAATGCTGCAAGCACTGCTGTCATTTATAAATGCTGCCGTAATACCACAAATGTTCACTGCGAGGTCCTGGAAGAAATATATTTGTGATCTTTATGGACAGTGGGTTCAGATTGTATAATCACCGTAGGAAATGCTACACAATGAAGTTTTTTGCCTGAGGCTGGGCCAGGACTGAACCTGAGCTAGCATGGACGACGCCCCCCTTCAGGAAAGCATGGGGATTCAAGCCACTGGCCGAGTAGTACAAGGCAAACTTGTGCTGTTGGTGCAAACTTGTGCCTCAATAAACAGCTTTGGGATGTGAGAGAGAGTCCAGCATTTCCAGCTCTGTAGATTTCCTGAGCATAAATGCAGTAAATAGAATAAAGAGCAGAGAAGGATGAGGAGAAAAGCCAGTCCTGAAATTTGAAACCAAGTTAGTTCTACTGAGAGGATTAAGTAACAGAAAAGGGTCGTTAATTTGGCAAAATAAAAAAGAGCTGTGAGTTTTCACTTATTTTACTGTGCAATATTAGCCCATAATTTAAGATAGCACACGGTTCACTTAAACAGCCTACCCCGTTCCATCTTGTTGAAGAATACAATTCGTTTTCTACTCCTCTAGGGTGATGATATTTTATATGAAGAAAAAAGTTAGCTCAGATGGCAGTTATACGTTTCGGAAGCACCTTCTAATCAGGGATTGGTGATTCATTATTAGCTTCAGCAGGCGATCCATCTGACATGTAAGGGGAAAAAATTAGCAGCTGTCACTGCATGATGAGTTAATTTCCTGATAGGCCTGACACTGAAAAGCCATTTGGAGACATGGAGATGGCTGATGAGAAAACCTGGCGCTGCTTTATAATTGGAGAGAAAGAAAGGGCATAGAGACAGAGAGAGATGGGGGGAGGGACTCAGACTAATCTACAAGTGGGGATGAATGTTTGTATATTTACTAAATAGGCTGCTTCACAATAACCTGTATTACAGTGTATATACACTGTGGCAGTTTAGTAATAAGGACTGGGTCCTCTCAATTTCTTGCTGTGTGTGTCATTATTTTTAGTCATTTGTAATTAGTACACCAGACGGTTTTAGTCTTACTTCCATCGGTGCATGTGGTGTACAAGCATGTGATTGGGTTATTTTACGGTGACATTGAAACCTGACATTTTCATAGAAAGGGGAGACAATGAGGCTATCCTTTTAATGGTTCCCGCTGCAATTTTCTTAATTGCAGCTCAAGATTTCAATCAATCATACACATATAAACTTATTTGAAATAAATAATGCTAAAACTTTCAAGGGCGCAATTGAAATTGAAAGGATATTAAAAGATATCTATTTGAATGTATGTAGAAGATATTCTCTCTACGAATATATGCAGATATACATGTATTCATCCCCTAGGTAAGACTATGTTAAAGAATGGTCATATGAGGCCAGATATGTCCCTGGTGTAACTCCACAGGATTTAGCTCATAGATCTGAAACGGGGACGGCTTTTTTTCTTTCACAAGAATTAAATAAATCCATCATAAAGCTCTTAGCTCGAGAATAATTAATTTATTCCATGACTGCATGTTAGATACCTTTTAACAAATTCTTTCAAAATTACATAATTTTAACAGGATTTTCACTGTCAAAAGATAATTTGTATCCAGGATAAACATTATAGCCAAATGGACCAGCCATTTACCAGTCTGTTTGTACCAATTTAGCATCTGTTCGGGACATCTCATGTTTATATTTGCATACTTCTTAAATTGGCAGACTGGCATTTGGGGGACAGGTGTAGGGACATGCACATGAAAAGGAGTCCATCACATAACTGAACTGTGATAAATTGGCACTAGTGGCATTGAATTTGAGACATTGAACAAAGAAGCTATGATTATGTTCTGCAACGTCATAATGCCCTATACCATATCTGAAATATATTCCTGTCCTCTGGGAGGAACACATTTACTGGGGATATTCCAAATGGCCAATTGTAATGCAGTTCCCTGCCTGAGGGTTACAATTAACTGAGCCCCCAAGGATTGTGGGGGCTGCGATTGGCTAGGAGAGCAAGCTGACAGAAAGCACTGGAAAGAGAAGATGCCTTTTCCACCATGCTTTTGCAGCCCATTATTACTTGTTGTTGCTAACCTGCAGTAGCTCTTTTGCTGCCGTATCACCATGTGTTGGTCCAGCTTTGGGGAGCTCCAACCATAGAACACTTAACTTGTATTCTGCTCCCAGTACTTGCTTTCTGGAGATGATTTAAATAGACCTGGGAAACAGAAAAATTGATGACTGTTCTGTTGAACCCACTGCATCACATCATTCACTACCTGGAGTTTGGGGAGACTAAACTGCAGGCTCCTGCACAAGGGCCAGAAGCATGAGAGTGAGAGTCATCAGGAGAGCTTCTTGGAGAACATGACACCCAGTCAGGTGAGTAACCCTTTATCTTTCCTTCCGGTCAGACCCAGGGGCCTGTGACCGGACAATGCAAGAGTGAAGTAGGAAGAAACTGAGGATTAGGAGGTACAATCTTTTGATTCTCAGCCAGAGCTTCAAAAAGGAGCCTCCTAGAACGCAAGGAACAGAGTTGTCAGAAAACAAGGGCAGTGGTATGCATCCAGGAACTAGGTGAGTACTCAGAGGTCACAGGGTCATGTATGTAATACTTGAATCCATTGGATGGTCCCATAAGGTGAGAAGAGTTCCTGCAAAGTGTTCAGGATATGGGGAGTAGAGTGAACAGGAAAGTTGTGGTACTGGGAGAATGTCAGGGTAGTTGGGGAACCACCATAGGGAACCAACCCAAACACTGAAGGATCATGACATACAGTATGGACATGATCTGCTAGGGGGGATTCTTGTTTGTGGCATGACAAGAATTTCTAGTTCAAGGCAATAGAAAATCCACAGTTAACTTGGAGGGAGATAATTAAAGAGATGTGGCCAGAATATATTAGTCTATCTAGGCCAGTCCAGCACCAACAAATGGCCTATGGTTTATCAGTTCCCTAGCCAGTGTAGGACAACTTTACACTGGCAAGTTGGTGTAACAGGCTTTTCAAAGGGGTTCCTGAGTCCAGCCCATGTGGAAATTTCATTAGGAGTCAGGACTGAGTAAGAACCTGAAGATTTGGCTTTAAGTGCAAAGAGCAGTATAAGGCTTCCAACTATTATAAATGCATGCTGGCTGTGTGGCAGTCCTTACCTACACATTGCCAATGCCTGACCTCTGTATCTCACCTTAGCAGAGATACCAAAAATGAAAAGCCTCTGGAGAATTTCAGTTAGTTCAGCCTCTTTCTGAATTCAGAGGATTCCCATTAATAACCTGGCTGACTGAAGATTGTTCATTCAGTCCTGTGATTGGACTGCTCAGGATATGCAGAGAGAAGCACTGATGGCCGGAAGTGACATCAAATCATCATTTACACTTCTCCAGGTACATTCCATTGAGTTTGAGTGTCTGGGCTGTCCTGGTTGGTTTCATTTTCACAAAGCAGTGTCTGTCACATGCTCTGGGGCTCACAAGACTTTTCTCGTTCGGGCAATAATTATAGGTGTTGATTTAACAAACAAAAAGCAAACTAAAAAAACCTTCCACATAGTTATGGTACACCCTATCAGGCTGCTCTTCATCTCCAGATACAGCTTTACAGGGGTTCACCCACTCTAGCACCCCCTGTAGGCCATCTGCCTAGGCACGTGACTCAGCTCTCCAGCTGAGAAGCATCTAGTTCAAGACCCCTTGCAGGGTAACAAAATGTCCAAGTGATGTCCAAAGCCCCAAAGAATCAACCTATCTCCTAGGTCCCATGCTCACCTCTTCCTGGCACTCCACTGCCCCAGCTCTGATATCAAGCACTGCCCCGCCAGGTCTGTCTTCCTGCGACCTCTAGCTTGCAACAGCCTTTGGCACTTGGATCCTTCACAAGAACTTGCTGCTCTTGACGGAACACTCTCAGTTCAATCGACACCTGGGTCTTATAAATAGGCTATCACAGGGGTGAGCAAACTACGGCCTGTGGGCCACATCTGGCCCGCGGGAGCATCCTGCCCAGCCCCCGAGCTCCTGGCCTGGGAGGCTAGCCCCCGGCCCTTCCCTGCTGTTCCCCCTCCCCCGCAGCCTCAACTCGTTCGCTCCGCCGCCGGTGCAATGCTTTGGGCGGCGGGGCTGTGAGTTCCTGGGGCAGCGCAGCTGCAGAGCCCGGCTTGAACCAGGATAGGAGTTAAGGGAAACAAGAAGAAAGCTGTTGTAGCTCGCACAAGACAGAACACAAATAGAGGCTGAACCACTGAACATAGACTGCGGCTTGCCTGCAGCAGCGTCTAATGCAAGGATGGGCAACTGGCAGCCTGGGGACTGCATCCATTCTGCCAGATCATTTTATTTGGCCCGGCACAGCTCAGAGCAGGAGATTTATCACAAAGGGTTGGGGCATCATGGGGGGAGGGACCTGCCTTCATGCGGATGCTTGCGTCACATGACACTGAGATGAGAGCCAATGGGCTGGAGCAGGGAGCCAGGCCCAGCCCTATGGGACAGGAACCGTGACTGTAGGGTGAATGTGGGGCGGGCTTGCACTCCAACTCCCTCCATACACTCATCCCAGGAGCAGCACCTCTCCGATGTCACTCCCCCGGCCTGCCAAAGGGTTGTCGTAGAGGGCCACAAAATCCACTACATTAAAGTTGCCCATCCCTGGTCTAATAGCATGAGAAAAGGTAGTTCACGGGGAAACGATCTGCCTCAGAATATCCAGCCTTGCAGCTCTTTTGCAGGACTGGTTTGGTGGCCGTGTTTGAGTCACAGGATTCTGTATGAGGTTCATTGGTGCCCGCCAGTCCCAGCTCAGCTAGTGCACTACCAGATCTTGATTATTCACTGTTACCCTGATTTGTATATATTGGTAATAAAGCTGTGCCTATGACTATAGCCGGTTCCCATCACACACAAGTGTGCCTGGCAAAGGTAGAAAGACATGACATTCTAATTTATAAGGCCAACACTTTGTGTCCAGTTTTTCCTTTTGGCCAAATCAAAACACTTGCCAAGGGAAAAAAAAGTGCACAGAGAATTTTCCTATACAGTAAAATGTAGCCTGGAGATGATCTATCTAATCTGTCCCTGTTTCCCTCTTTTTCTATATGATCTACCTCTCTAGATATTTCTCTAAGTGATTCACATCCTACGGGGGAGAGGTGTGCAGAAGGTATTTATATTGTGCCTATCACTGTGGTATTTGGACATCCATCACTGTGCTAGCTGGCCAAAGGCCAAGATTTTCAAAAATTGGTGGATAAAGTTAGGCTCCTAAAACTGTATTTAGGCACCTGTGGCAATATTTAGGTAATTTGTGGCCTGGTTTTCAAAAGCATGGGGTGGTCAGTTGCTCCCGTTGATATCTGTTTGGTACTCAGCACTTTTGAAAATCAGGCTATTGATTTAGGTGGCTAAATATAGAATTGGGAACCTAACTTTAAGCACTCATTTTTGAAAATCTTGGCCCTGGTTTACCTGTGACTGTGCAGTAGAGTCTAACTCGATCTTGCTATAATGTGCTACCTGCCTTTTTCTTTTGAAAGTTGTTGCTGTTGTCGTTTTGTTTAGAACAGCACAAATTTTGAAAGCTATTTTGTCTTTTTCCATCTTGTATTCATACAACCTTAAATTACTTTGTGCAGATTTCTCAACCCCTTGGAATTGTAGGCAAAATTGGCTTTAAAAAAAATAAGTGTTCCTCCCAGCTGCAATTAACCCCTATTCAAAAAGGGAGGGAAAATATCTTAGAAAGCACGGAAAAACACAAGTAGAGTGCACTTAAAATGTGGGAATACAGCCACTCAGTGAAGCTGGCTTCTAGAGAGATGGTGATATTGTCAAAGAAGAGTATAGAGTGGGAATTTATCATCATGTGGTCTCCCTACTAATTGCCTACACTTACTTTCCATGGAACCTCTCTTGCAATCTCGGCGTCCCGGTTGCACAATTCCCTTAATGCACACACAGGAGCGCAGACACAAAATCAGGCTTTCTTTCCCTCCCCCTCACTTTGCACAAATAACAAAGCAATTTTGCAAATGCATTCAATTGTGCACTACTTGCTTGGAACAGCACGGGGTAAAATGGGGCTAGTATGACGACCTTGTAAACATCCTAGATATGGAAAACTGCAGATGATTTTGCATCATGAACGGAGCCCAAGAGATCAAAATTACAATGCAGAAAAAGACTGCTCGCCCCAACCTCTCTCCTCGTGCAGGCGGGAGAGTGCCGTCAGCATGTGAGGGGGAAGGGCCTGTTCTTGTTGCAGACGGGCCCTAGGTCTTTGCAAGAGGATTCTTCATGCTGAGAGTGTGTTAGGAATTTCCCCCGAATCCTGCTGAGGCTCTCCAATCTGCCACTGCATTCTCCTGTCACTGGAGGTGTGGAACAAGCTCATGTTTTCTGTTCAGCATATGGTGGCGACTGCTGGTGTTTCAGTAGCTGTGAAATCCAGATGCCCGGCTCCAGGAGGATTTTCCCTAGCTAGGGACATTTGAGCATCAACTCCTCTGCATTGCTTCTTTCTCCCTCCACTTATCCTGTGTACAGTATTGATCAGATGTGCCTGTGATCTGAAGCAGGACAATTCTGCTGCTTTACTACTCTGTTCATCTGGATATCTTAACTTGCCTGTGAAGGACACCCCTATCTTGAACATGCCCTCGGGTCGTGCTGCACAGATGCCTCCCTTGGACTCATATGCAGGCCAAGGCAGTAAAATTTAGGAACAGAGGGAGCATCTGACATTTCCAGAGCAAGTGGAAACACCTGGAGAATTGCCAGGTGTGTTTTTATCACAACAAAGGGGGGTCCCTCTGAGAAATGTGGTTTGACCTGGGAGCTGTACTAGACCAGATCTGTGCATTTCACCATCTAGAAGTGGCACAATGCTCTGTAAGGAGCCATTCCCCCTGCTCCCCTCGCCAATTTTTTTTATTTCCTCTTTAATTTGGTGGCTGAGTTCAGTGCTCCTGGAGGTGAGGGACTGATTATGTTGGTCAGAGTCAGAGGGATTGCTGACAGGAGCTTTCCTGCATAGTTCTGCCAATGCTTCTCATTCCTGACCTGCCACACAGCCAGTAATTCCACTCGCGGATCACTCTGCTGTAGAAACTGTGTCATGGTGGACTGTGACCCAGACTGTGCTGGATTTAAGATGTGGACAAATGCCCACTACTCAACAGTAGGAGCCAACTCCTGCAGTCCTTACCTAGGCAACAGGCCTGTTGGAGTCAATGAGATCAGATAACAAAACTCATTTTCACTGGTAGCCTGATAGAATTTGACTCCAAGGTTCAAAGAGTGAAATACTAATGCACTGAAGGATTTACTGGACTACCCCTTGTGGCATGGAATTGGCTCTAGAATGCACCTCACCTATGCCAAAGATGTGGCTCCTCACCAAACAGTTGTTTCTAGACACTGCGGTTGTGAAGATTCGTGCCCTCCATTCCAGCCCCTTTGTGCTACTTGAGCAATGCCAAAGAGTTGGTACCTAACTGCAGATGCCCAGTTGAGAACTCTAAGCTGATGTAAAGCCAGGTGAGTGGGCTCATACACCAACCCCTCCCACCACTGTCGGGGGCAAGGTGGAGCACAGTCCCGTATGGATCATAATGAGCTGGTGCAACATAGACCTTTTCTGTTTCTGTTGTGGCTGGGGAAATATGAGAATTAGGGACTTGTGTAACTGGCTTCCTAATACCTCCCTCCCTTCCGCCCCATCTTCTGACTAATAAGCACAGGAGAGAATCTGTTCCTATAACTAATGCAGTACCCTCTGTTTGAATTAGCAAATGTCCAAAACAGTAGCTCTAAAGGAGGCATGAACTTTCTCCAATCATCTCCCTGTTGTGTTAACTCTGAAACCTAATTATGGTAACATCAGTGTCAACATTATTAACTACTTTATTGCTGATCATCTTAGCAGAAACAGCAGCTAATGTGCTTATCCATCATTGCTGGATGCAGTGGCAGATACTGGGACAGAGTGGGCAGTAGGATGGCTGGTCTCAACTGTCCCCCACTCTCCCAAAATTAAATCATTTTCACTCCTGCACACAAGGGAAAAAAAGATGATGTATCCTCTTCCCAGTGCTAAACACAAGCTGCTACCTTGGAGCCAAACCCCAAATCACCTCCTACATCTTCTCAGGTGCCAAATACTCCCCCCCCCCCCCGAATCAGCTGTTAAAATATCCAGCTTTCGCCTGACAACTTCTCCAAGGCAGTGTATTCACTTTCAAGAGAAAATTTGTAAACAGATTGAAAATATTCCAAAATGGAGATTTGTGTTAAATTTTATATCAAAATGAATAACACAAGAGATACTGTATTGGCTGTATTATTCATTTCATATTTAATTCAATAAAAAGCTCTATTTTTGAATATACTTGAAGCTGCTGCAGAAATCTCAATGTGTTGCAAGATTTAGCACATAATTGTGATGCAGGAATCATGGGGAAGGAGAATTGCCAGAGTACATAGGACACTGACTTTACTATTAGCCTTAGTGCAAGACCTTTTGAAGCAGAAAGGAAAAAACTATTTCCCCTCATATGCAATAGTCCTCCTATATGTGGGTGTAGACTGGTTACTTATCAGTAACAGGGCTGGGTAACTCTGAGAGTAACTTCCTAGGGAGCAAGGTTTAAAAATGAAAATTCACACATTCCCCCAAAGCTCCTTACCGGAGCTTAAAGTCCAGGAAGGGAAACAGAAAATCAAATTAATATTTCTACAGCACCTTTCTTCCAACAGAATCCCAAAGTGCTTCACTAATTCTTTAGGTCGAACTCATGGTGGGGGAACAGAGGTGCTTAGCCTCACTTGCAGAATGCTTCTGTGAGTGTATGCAGCAGTAGTCACTGCTACTCCCTGTTAACAAGGCACAGTTTTCAATCCTTCCTCTCATGCCACCTAAATCTGCTCCAACTCTTTGAGGAATCTAATGCTGCTAGACTTTCCCATGTCCCTGAGAGTCCCGCCCCTCCCCCCCCATATATATAAAGTTATGTCAAAATAATATTATTAAGGTTGCAAAGTCAAGTACTCAAATGTTAGGATATGCCGGAATTGAGGTTGCCTGTGGAAACCTTAATTTGGTCCCCTTGTGCATATGCATTATGAGACTGTCTTTAATTACCTGATAACATACTCTTTTTCCACAGGACCCCTTCCTCATTCAGTGCACAAAGAGACAGTGCCCACTAAAGGAACAGCTATTCCATGTTTTGTTTTCTCCTCGTTTTTCAGTGTGTGGCCCCATGCCTTATTTATTGCACACTATTCAAACCCTACTGTGAAGACAAAATAATTTCCTCCTGGGCTTTTCTATGATGTTCATCATTATAGTATCTGAGTGCTTCACAAATGAATGTATTTTCACACACACACACACACACACACACACACACACACACACGAGATGAAGTGGTGATATTATCCTCATTTTACAGATGTGGACCTGAGGCACAGTGAGATTAAGGTCAAAGGCATACACTAATTTTGGGTGCCTAATTTGAGACACCAAGGACCTGATTTATGTAGCATTATATAGCACTTTATATATTCAAGCACTGGCTTCAGTTGCAGCTGGGAGTGCTCAGCACTTCTGCCTATTCAATGCTATGGTCTCAGAATGGACAGCGGGAAAATGAGGCACACACAATTAGCAACCCCCATGTGAAAAGTTTGGTTTAAGTGACTTGACTAGAAGCACATAGGAACACTGTGGCAGAGACAGGAATAGAATCTAATTCTCCAGCAAAGCATTCAACTGCTTAAGACCCTCCTTTTTCTTCCTGTAGTCCCCTGCCTCTTTCTCTACACACCTTCCAACTTCTGCATCAAATGAGGAAGGGGTCATAAGTCTTTAAAAATCAAACTGAAAAAACAGGAATTCCACCATGTGTCCTCATATCAACACCCACAAGGTTCATGAGCAGGGTTGGAACTTTTAGATCAACCTCACAGACTTCTGCCACTCGAGTTAACAGAGTAACTGGTCGCAGTAATAGGTTGTCATCCTCTGTGTGGACCAACCCTAGGGAGGGATGGAACACTTGGCCTGTGGCTTTCACAGATATTTGCTGACAGAAGAGGAATGTTGAGAATCAGAAATCTTGGGTTCCATTCCAGAGTTTGGAGGGGAATATGCTCTAGTGGACACAGACTTTTCTGTCCATTCCCCCAAGCTTGATCTGTCCTGCCCCATCTCCTCCAACTTGTCTCTGTCCCAGTCCTGTTGCTGCCCCCACCCCCTGACTTCTCATCCCATTCTCCCATCACCCCCTCCCCTGCTTTCCTTCCCAGTCCCAGTCTCCTTGCTTAGCCAGTCCCAGTTTCCACCCCCTCAGTTTGTCACACCAGTCCCAGGGTCCTAGCCCAGCCACTTCTAGTCTCCTTTTCCAGGCTCCACACCTGAGTCCCAGTCATCCCCTACCCCTGCTCCAACTCAATCCTACACTCCTTCCCCAGGCTCTTCATCCTCACCCCAGGCTCCTTGCCCAGTCACTCCCAGTCTCCCTCCCACCTCCCTCCCTCCCAAGCTCCTAATAGAATATCAGTCTCCGCCCCACAAGTTCCTTGTCCCAGTCTCCCCATTTCTTGTCCAATCTGTCTCTCCCAATCCCCCTGCCCAATGGCTCCCAGTCCTAGTCTCTTTACTCAGCTAGTCCCACTCCCAGTTCCTCCCCCCCGACCAGCTCCCAATCCTATTCTCCCTGCCCGAAGCTCCTTGTCACAATCTACTCTCCCACCCTACCCAGGTCCAGCTCTTGTCTCCTCTGTATTCCAGTCAGGCTCTTCCGATGCCTCCAAGCCTGGCTTAGGTCTGCCTACTTACCCAAAAAGCACAACCTGTCCAAGTGGGTGTCAATATTTCAGAGGGTCCTTGACTCCCTCAACTGGTGGAAAGATCCTCTAAAGGTCTGTGTGGCATTTCCATTCTCATGTTCTAGCCCCACAAAGTTCATCACCACCAATGCCTCCCTGCTAGGCTGGGATGCTCATTTCCAGGACTTTACAGCCCAAGGCAAAAGGACCTGCAGAAGTGGAAGCATTTCCAAGCATGGTGGACCCAACGATTCATACCTCCTCTCAAGTGTCTCCTCATGCACATTTTCGATTATCTGCTAAATGTAAAAAACATAGGTTTATCACTGAGCTCAGTTAGGGTTCATCTGGCTGCTATTACCCTATCAAGGGGTTTTCAGTCTATGCTCACCCAAATACTGTGAGATTCATTAAGGGTCTGCTTAACTTTTTTCCTCCCATCAAAGAACCTGCTCCACCATGGGACCTCAATTTAGTCCTAAATGCCTTGAGAAAAACCTTCATTTGAACCCATGGGCAGGTGTTCCCTTCTTTGTTTGACCTTTAAGACCTTGTTCCTCATAGCCATCACCTCAGCCAAAAAGGTAGGAGAAGTAGAAGCCCTTATGGCTGACCCCACCATACATGATGTTCTCTCACAGCAATGTGACACTACGTCCCCCTCCTTGCTTCCTACCTACAGTTTCATCAGATTTTCACATTAATCAGGACATTAATCTACGAGTGTTTTGCCCCAAGCCTCATTTCTTGAGAGAGGATGCTGGTCTCCACACACTGGGTATAAGATGACCTCTTATCTTTTACCTCAGTAGGACTAAGCCCTTCAGGGGTTCTCCAACACTTTTTACTTCCATCATGGAAAGAATGAAAGGCACCCAATTTCCACCCAAAATCTGTAAATATAGGTTTTGGGATGCATCCTGACATGCTACAAAGCCTCAGCAGCACAACCCCCAGCTAGGGTGATTTCACTTTCCACCAGTCTACCTCTGTGGATTTACTGAAGAACATATTTAATCTTTGGACATTTGCAAGGCTGCAACCTGGTATTCGATACACACGTTTTCCCAGAACTATGCTATTGTGTGTGCTTCTAGAGCTGCGCTAGAGGTGAGACTGTTCTACAGTCCATGCTAAATCCGCCTCCTCAAAATCCTCCTCTGTCTACAAGGTACTGCTTGGGACTCTCCTGACGTTGAGCACCCATAGGGACACAACCCGAAGCAAAAGGAAAGTTCACTTACCTTAGGCAGTAACTGGCGTTCCTTCAGATGTTTTGCCTGAGGTAATCCACTACCCTCAGTCCTTTCCCTCTGCTTCGGAATCATTCTCTTTGGACTTCCTGACTGAGCAGGAACTGGAGTGGCTGCGGGTCTGCCCCTGCCTATATGCCACCCACCTGTCTCAATGGGTGGGGGAACTTGATGGGGCCAACAGTAAAGGGGGACAATCACAACAGTGAAGGAGGGAGACACAGGCACCGACTTCCCCTCTTTCCCCTGGGTGCTCGACCCCCTCTCTGCCCCCGGCCCCACCCCCACTCCACCCCTTCCATGAGGCCCCATACCCATTCCAACCCCTTCCCCAAAGTCCCCACCCCAACTCCGCCCCCTCCCTGCCAATATTCCAACTCCTTCCCCAAATCCCCTCCTTGGCCCCACCTCTTCCCCTGAGCGCACCACGTTCCCGCTCTGCCCCTCCCCCTCCGAGTGTGCTAACACTGCCAAACAGCTATTTGGTGGTGGCTGGGCGGGAAGTGCTGGGAGGTAGATGGAGGAGCGGGGATGCAGTGCACTTGGGGGGGGAGGATGAGGTGGGGCGGGGGGGAGGGCAGCTTGGCTGCGGGTGGGTGCAGAGCACCCACAAATTTTTCCCCGTGGGTGCTCCAGCCCCGGAGCACCCACAGAGTTGGTGTCTATGGAGGGAGACACCTGCAGAGGCACACCAGGTAGCTCCTCCCCCCAGGAGTCTCTGGCACCCATTGGCCAGCTGGTGGGAGGGGGGAAGGGGTGCTGATTGGCCAGTATTCCTCAGCTTCCAGGATTTAACCTGCGAGGACAATGTGGAGCCTCTTTTGGCTCCATTCCAGCAGTTTAATAAAAGTTGCAGCCTGCCACTTAATTCCATGCTTCTGTCTGTCCTCATTTCGCCATCATGTCTGCCTCAAATGCCCTCATACCAGAGCACAGGGATGTGTACGGTGCATGTGTGGACCTGCAGACATGGCTGACAAAAGCTTCAATCAAGAGTGCATGGCACACGCACCTCCTGACATGGAGCATCTATGGGGACAAAACATCTCCAAGAATTCCAGTTCCTGTACAAGGTAAGTAACCTCTCCTTCTAAGCGCTACTGCAATAGTACTAATAATAACTGTTTGTGATGCCCTGTACCTCAAAGTAGCATCCTGTAACCCCCATATTCATCATTTGTATATGGTTGCGATATGTCATACAAAGCATGCCTTATGAAAGGTCATAATCTGCTGAAACTCATTGTTCTGTCAAGACATGTATATTGTTATTGTGTATGAGATTTTGTTATATGGTTGTTATTGAAATAGGTTGTGAGCCTGGGAGCTGCCCACAGCTAGCTCTCCAGTGGCAACAAAGTAGGTGACCCACACCCGGGCGGGCATTAAACAACCATCACCAACCATTGACCAGCAGGGGAATTGTAAACAAGAGATTTACAATTCAGAAAGAGACAGTTGCGCAAGCACCACAGAATGGGGATTGCTCAACTCTGTGACTCAGCAAGGCCCACCAGGACATGTCTGGGCTAGTATTTTTCCAGGGACATGAATTGAGAGTATAAAATAAGGGAGAGGGGCATCATGTGACCACCTCTGTCCTCCCCGACCTATTCTGAAGGCAACAAGAATGTTGGGAAGACAAAGACTTTGAACAGGAGAGACTGGTCCCAGGAGGAGAAGGAAATTCAGCCTGCGTATTAAGAACTGTAACCTGCCTGCAACATCCAGTGGGGTGAGAAAAGCTGTTTGATTCAAATCTTACTGAGTCTGATAAAGTTTAGGATTTAGAATGTGTGTTTACTTTTATTTCTTAGGTAACTATCTCTGAACTTTAACCACTTACAATCACTTAACATCTATCTTTCTGTAGTCCATAAACTTATTTTAATGTTTTTTCTTTACCAGTGAGTTTGTCTAAAGTGCTTGGGGAATCTGCTCAGATTACAAAGGCTGGTGCATGCCCACTATCTTTTGACAAAGTGGCAAACTAATTAATAAGCTTGCATTATTCAAGAGAAGGTCTTGAGCTGTGAAAGATGGTATATTTCTGGGTGGAAGGCTGGAGGCTGGGAGGGATTTGCTGGTGTCTCGCTCTGTATAGTTCATGAGTGGCTTAGAGAGCATTCATGCAACTTAGCTGGGCATGTCCCAGAATGTTGTTGACTGAGTGATCACAGCCCCTGGAGAGATTTGGTGCATGTCACTAGCAAAGCATCATGAGAGACAGGCTGGAGAGTTAAGGGGGCACAGCGGTCTAACAGTTCCAGGTTGTACCACCGGGATCCTGTCACACTCATCTCATTCTGAATATTGCCTTTTGCTTCTGCCACTCCTGATTTGCAATAGTTCCATTTTCTCAATGGTTCCATAGTGGGTTGATTTTTGTGTTTGTACTTTTTGTAAAAAACAAAACAAAACAAAAAAAACCACTTTTTGAGGCCAATTGTTGAAAGCTCTTTCTCAGTTGCAGCCCAAACAGGTACATTAAGCCTCATGAGTAAGAGCTAACCTATAGGGAAAGTGGCAGCTCACAAGTGCTTCTTTGGCTGTACTTGCCAGAGAGATACAGTTTGCTGCAGCACAAACTGATGATTGGGAGCCATCCAATTGTGCAACGAATTTTCATTGGTAATTAAGAGTAAAACTTAGTTTCTCTTCACCGCAGAGTAATATGTGCACATTTGAAAACATGTGGATGTACATGAGATTTGAGTGGGTTTTCTTCCAAGCAGTTTCCTTAAAAAAGCCTTTCTGATAATCATTCTGAAAGCTCACTGATGTGAAAATTAAACCATTTTAAATGCTGTTATGGAAACATACCCATCATAAGCAAGAGTCTGATTTTTGTAGGGGCCATCCAGTAAATACAATGGACTTGATTCTTATCTCATGCTGGTTGTAGCCTAGCGTAACTACATTCTAGTCCAGCAGACAAAGGGGGCACCATTGCAGTCTTTAACTGTGAAGACAACGATAACGAGGTCAACTGACAACTCTCTAATACCACCTACTATAAAGAACTCAAAGAAGACCCCGTAACACAATTTACTCAGGAAATTAAGGATATCATTAAATCCTTCCCCAAACAACTTCAAAAGAAACTCTACAACTCATCCCCCATGAACCCATCCCAGGGACCTTCTACATGCTTCCCAAGATACACAAACAAGGGAACCCAGACAGACCCCATCATATCTGGCCACAGCACTCTTACTGAAGGAATATCGGGACTCATAGAAACCATCCTCAAACCACTCACCACACAAAGGGCCGGCTTCCTCCAGGACACAACCGACTTCCTCCAGAAATTCTGCAGCATCAACATCATATGGGGACACCACGATCAGCTTCAACAATGGAACCCTACAGACAGCCATATACAAGAAACTCACGGATCACCACATCTACCTTCACAGATCCAGTATCCACCCCAAACATACTAAGAAATCTGTTATCTACAGCCAGGCACTCAGATACCACACAATACGTTCCGAGGAGAAAATCTAGGATATACACCTTAACACACTTAAAACTACCTTCACCAAACAAGGACATTCCACCAGAGAAGTAGATCGCATCATGGAATTGGCCACCCAAATACCCTGAGAGAACCTGCTTCAATACAGAAATAAAACCCCTTCTAACTGCACACTCCTAGTTGTCACCTAACACCCCACACTGGAACCCATATGTGGTATCATCAAACAATTACCACCAAACTCGACGGGAACTACATCATGAAAAAATCTTTTACGAACCCCCTCTTCTGGCCTTCAAACAATCCCCAACCTCTCCAAGCTGGCAAGCTTATCTTCAGAAGCAAGCTTCCCATGGACCAGAACACACCAACTCAAAGCAGCACCAGACCCTGGCACCAGAAGAGACGCAAAACCTGTAGACAGCTCCATTGCAATAATGGTCAATGCCCCTCCCCCAAAACACCTTTCAAGATCCATGGGTCCTACACATGCCTGTCACCACATGATATGTATTTCATCCCGTCCACTAAATGCCCCAATAACAACTATGTGGGTGAAACCAGACAATCACTATGCTCTTGAATGAACTCACACAGAAAAATGATAAAAGACAAAAACACCATGTCACCTGTGGGTAAACACTTTTCACAAATCGATCACTCTATATCTGACCTCTCTGTCCTCATCTTCAAAGGAAACCTGCTCAGCACTTTCAAAGACGACCCTGGGAGCTTAAATTCATAACTTTGGTAGACACTAAAAATCATGGACTGAATAGAGACACTGGATTTATGCCTTATTACATCAATCTATAACCCACTTAATCAGTCCCCCAGCCTTTTTCTCCTTTCCCCCTATGACTGGAGAGGTGTTAACGAGCCCCTTCACCTTGAATGGCCTTTTGAAATATGTGTTAACTACCTATGCTAAACAATCTGTTCCATCTTGTATTTAGCTGTGACACTCTGAATACGTTCCCAGACCTGAAGAAGAGCTCTGTGTAAGCTCGAAAGTTTGTCTCTCTCACCAACTGAAGTTGTTCCAATAAAAGATATCACCTAACCCGCCTTGTCTTTCTTACACTCTATTCAGTTGCTCCAAATAAAAACTGCAGTAATTGAGATCAATCAGGCCGAATGACCACTGGCAAAGGAGTGTTTCATTAATGAATCTGAACCATGTCTTCATTTGCACATGATCTCATCACATCTCTCCCCAAATCCTGTTTATATCAAAGTCTCTGAGTATTGCAGCTTGTGATATCCGCCAATTTGAAATTTCTGAGCCTGTAATAGTTCCTCAGACAAGGAACTCTCAATGTACTGAGCAACAACACGTTTCTGAAATAAAAGAAAAATGAAAACATGAGAGCTTTCAACAAAGTGCAAAGGAAGTCCATTGATTTCTAAATGATACCATCTTTCCTGGCTGAGGAAAAGCTATGAAGAGGCAATTTGTTCAAAATCTGTTCTGTGTGTGTGTGTGTGTGTGTGTGTGTGTGTGTGTGTGTGTGCTTAAAGACTATAAATACATTTCTGTGAATGCTTTAAAAATATCAGGTACTTTTCTACTTAGCATTGTACATTTTATGTTTGGGCACATGGGATTTATGAATATTTGGCTTGACTGGCTAAAGACGTCAATGTGGCATGATGCAATATGTTATAAACATCTCACAGATCAAGTCTATAGTAGAAAAAAATCTTTAGAATTGAAGTTTATTAAAAACACATACATACCGTCTATTTTTTTTTTAATCACTGAGGTTCCCCTGTTGCATCAATGCCAGAACGTTATGTTTGCAAATAGGAATTTAGCACTACAAAGACAATGCCCTAGATTAACTAAGATCCCATTTCACAAAACCCTATGGCAATAGTCTGCAACATCAGTCACAGGCGAAGATATAACACAGACATATTTGTGCCCTCATGCAACTGAACTGAAACAAAACAAAGAGTGAATTAGACTGAATATCTTACAGTGTGCAATGTATTGTACAACAAGGCACCTTTGGGAATGTATCACAGGGTTTGGTAAATTGAAAACAAAATAAACAGATCTATGGGAATAAATAACATCATATTAGATGCCTGCTACATGTAAACTGCATTAGCTTCCAGTTAGAGCCAGTCTCCAGCTTTCCTACTATTGTTTTAAATGGCTTTAAAGAGGAAGATGATAGCAAAACCTTATAAAGAAATATTTATAATTTGGGGTGAGGGGTAGAAAGAGACACTCCCCCCCCCCCACACACACACGCATTTAGCTCCGCATAACTCCTGGCAGACTAGACAATTGTTTATTATTTATTGCTTTGCATACACAAAATACAGTATTATCGTTTCTGAACAGACACTGAGAATGGTGGCTTTTTTTCTCCATGCAGTGGTTTCATAAAGCCTCTCACTAAGGTGAATATTTTGTTAACCTGATTTATCTCTGCCCTGATGTGCACGGCCATCTTGATTGGCATTGCTCCAGGAACTTCTGCTCCCTAAAGAGGCACTTGCCAAATGTGAATAAATGTTGACTGATCAACCTTGTGCCATCATGTCCAGGAGCAATGCCTTTTTGAGTCAGTGGGCCAAATTCATCTGTTGTGTAAATACACTCAGATCACTTATGGCAGGGATTAATTTGGCTCAGTGTGTCTAGAAGGAGTAATATAAAATTATACAAGCCACTAGTTCCTGATGGAGCCATGCATAGTATGGCTATTGTAGATAGTAGTGGACAGCCAGGTGAATCAGGTACTTCAGTAACTCCCATCTGTAATTATAGCTGCACTACTAAGCCACATGGGGGCATATTCTGCTCTAAGCTACACTGGTGAAACCCCATTGATATCAGTGGGCTTACTCATGTGAGGATTACTTCTGTGATTCAGTCTTGTAAGATCATGCCATGACTGCTTAAGGAGCAATTCAGAGTTAATACTCTCTCAGGAACTTAAAGGGACAGTGCCAGGTCAAATTTGGCCCTCAGATTTAGTTTTTTAGAAAAACATGATTTTAGATAATGTGAGAGAAATAGCAACAATTCCATAATTATAAAAAATGCCATTGGGTATCTATTTTAAACAAACATTCCTTTACCTTGTTTATGTCTCAAACATCATCATGCTAATGTAGGAAAATCTGAAAGAGATGTTGATTAGTAACTAGAAGAAGAAAATTGGAAATAACCAATCTATTTTTATTATCCAAGCCAAATGCCCATTTTCCCCCTCCAGATGGCAGAATTGGGCCTCAAGTGAAGTGCAAAAAGTAAACAGACAGCCTAAGTGAGAAAGAAAATGATACTCTGCCATTCTTTCCTTTTTAATAATCAAAGGTGGCATTAGTAGCATGGGTACGGAATTTTGGGTGGAATTCTGGCTGCTTTGAGGTTGTTGCCAAAACTATTGACTTCAATGGAGCCAGGATATCACCATTTATCTTTAAACCAATATGGTCCCAATTCCATAAGCACTGACCACTCCAGCAGAAGTTAAGGGGAGCTGAGGGTGCTCAGCACCTTTGAAAATCAGGCCTGTGTCATTTTTCAACTGACAATGTTCCTTTAGTTTATTTCATTCATTATGGGAGGCAGTTTTGCCTAATGGATACAGCACTGCACTGGGACTCAGGGGAGGACTTGGGTTTTATTCCTGACCTGCTGTGGGACCTTGAACAAGTCACTTCACCTCTCTGTGCCTCAGTTTCTCCATCTGTAAAATAAAGATAATTATACTGACGTTCTTTGTAAAGTGTTTTGAGATCTACCAATGAAAAGCGCTGTATGAATTAGTTGTTATTATATTCTGGGTCCAATTGATCCTATTTTGGTGGCACCTGTTTTTTCGGGTTTGAAACAGGCTATGGTATTGGATTCCCTACTATTATTTTCTATTTTCCAAGTTTAAAAATGTGTCGACCAGAAGGTTTGTGGGACTCTAACGCACCCCTCCCATCTTCAGCTTGTGTGCTTTTGCTTATGCCCATTTGAAGTTTCTCCCTCTCAAATGTTGGAGGTTACATAACAATACGTTATCTCCCTGTACATACCATCTGAACATATCCAGATGGATATATCCTCCCTTTGGACTCTTGAAGAGAGGGCATTCTGGCATTTTTAATTTGATTTCTCTATTCAGATAGACCCCATGGAGTCAGAGAAGGATGGAGTTGACGGCTCATGTAATCTACACTCATTTTCTTTTGCTGGTTTATCAATATTGCATTTAAGCATATGAATAGTGCCATTGGAGCCAAGTGTTTTTCAGCATCAGGGCTTAGTGCACTATTCTTTCATAACTATATACTTGTGTAATCTCCAGAGCTAGAAGATTTAGAGCAGGGATCTGCAACCTCTGGCACGCAGCTCGCCAGAGTAAGCACCCTGGCGGGCCGGGCCAGTTTATTTACCTGCTGACGCGGCAGGTTCGGCCGATCGCGGCCCCCACTGGCCGCGGTTTGCCATCCCAGGCCAATAGGGGCGGTGGGAAGCCGCGGCCAGCACATCCCTCGCCCGCGCCGCTTCCCGCCGCCCCTATTGGCCTGGGACGGCGAACCGCGGCCAGTGGGGGCTGTGATCGGCCGAACCTGCCGCGTCAGCAGGTAAATAAACTGGCCCGGCCCGCCAGGGTGCTTACCCTGGCAAGCCACATGCCAGAGGTTGCTGACCCCTGATTTAGAGGGATGGAGCTCTCTGCTCCCTCTATAGGGGAGAAGAGGATAAGCCAGTTTTGGCCAGGCTTTCATACATGAAACATAAAGTTCTACATATAGTGTTTTGTTGCTTTAGTTGAAATTTGTGTATGGTCTGATTGGATGCTATGTGATGCTAGTCACCTCGATTTTGAGGACAATGTTGACAGTCATAATTTGTGCTAATGGATCTTTGCATGAGTCTATAAACCAATTTGGGAAGAACATTTACTGTGCTGGTCACAGAGCCATTTGCCTAGTTGTGTTGATTGAGCTGCCTCTTGATCTGTGCCTGGCACTGTGCTTCCAGCTGCTCAATGCAATTCTTCTCAAAATCTTAGACACCCACCCTCGTGGTGCCCTGCAATATGATCAATGGCCAGTTGTTCAAAGGTCAAGTCAGAAATGTTCATTTTGTGCAGATTTTGTTTGAGTGTCTTTGAAGTGTTTCATCTGCCCGCCACACTTATACTTGCTGGACCTTAATTTGGAATATAACACTTGTTTTGATAGCTGGGTCTCAGGCATATGAATTACATGGCCAGGCTATCTCAGTGGGGTGCAGATCCCAATTTGATGTCCAGCAATTGTCATAGGTGTTGCAAATTGAAACTGTCAGGATTTTTAATGTGCCCATTGATACCAGGTCTGTTTTTGGCACCCATAGAGCAATGTCATGAGGACTACAGCATTATAGACTTTGATTTTTGTCTGTAGACACATTCCATGTTGCTTCCATTTTCGGTGATAGCGGTAATAATATGCAGTGATGGCTGTCTTAATTCATGCACCTGATGGTACAAATTAAAATGGATTGTTGCTGTGACTGTACTCATGAAAAGGTATGGGAATTATGTAAGGTGAGTCTTGGAGTAAGTGGGACACCCTGACTTTATAGGCAGTGGACTCTGGTTTGGGAACAGATGCAGGTTCATCAAGAGAGGGTGTAGGGTTCTGGTTCAGAGACTAGACTAGACTATCCCAGGGAACAGGGTTTTGTCTAAGGGTCTTGTTTTGCTCTGGATTCCCCATTTGGAGATTCTGAATCTGTGTGGACTGATTCTGTGGGATTGGACCGGTTGTGCTGAGCTTACTTCACAGTGAAGTGTCACTGGACCAGCACTAGCAGAGTTGGTGTCACAAAACTGCACAAGGCAGCTGTACATTGGAGCTGGGCCTGCTAGTGTGGACTTCATTGAACTGTATCAGACGGGAAGAGGAAAATCAACCCCTGACTACCACTGTGTCTAATTGGACCTGTGAGTGGGAGTTTAGGTGGATCGGGATTGCTGGACCTCAACAAGCTGGACAGTTGTCCTGGACCTAAACAAGTCTCGGACTTCAACAAGTTGGACAATTAATACATTAGAGCTGTTGGATTGGCAACACTCCTGATACACTTTTCTCACTTTATTGTACGTTAATATACAAGTGATTGTTATGTTTCTTTTGTTTGTTTTTCCCTTTTCCACAAATCAAAGATACTTGTGGTTTCATATCTCCAAGGACTCTGAGGGTATGTCTACACTGCAATGTAGGACCAGGGTTAGAACTCAGGCTCAAGCCTAATCCTCCTTCCATCTACACACAAATCATGCTAACCCAGGGCTTGGACCGGGGTCCCAGGATCACACAGGTGTGGAGGGTCTGAGACTCAGTCAAGTTGGGACCCAGGGTTCAAGTCCTATTGCTTTGCAGTATAGACACAGCCCCATGGGACTCATGTTCTGGGAGTCCACCAAAAAGTTTTTACAATCCCCCGAGCTGACTTTCTTTGTCCTCTGAACAGTAAACAGTCAGGTTTTCACACGCTGCACCATGAATGAAATGCTAGAACGGCCATATTTCAGGAGGGTGCTAGGAAGTCTAGGATGTGGGTGGTTGGACTGGTGCTGCCCACATGATACAGTGAAGATGCTAGAGCCCTGGATTGGGACCAGGGCCGGATTTCCAATTAGGCACAGTAGGCACATGCCTAGGGGCACAGGCATTCTAGGGGTGCCTAAAAGTTAAAAGTGGGTTAAAAGTTAAAAAGTTAATTCAGTGGTTCTCAACTCACGGGCCACATGTGACCCAATAGCACACAGCTGTGGGCGGCCCAGCTGTGTGCAAAAAAAAATTCAGTTTGCCACTCCGGTCCCGGCAGAGGACGGGGCCAGCTCAGAGGGGATGGCACCACGCAGCCCTGCTGGAGCACTCCTGCCAGCAGAGAAGGTGAAGCAGACCTTGTGACAGGCGAAGAGCTCAGCAGTCCAACACTCCTGCCGAGTGCCTTCTGCTGGGCAAGTGGGTCCTGAGGGAGCCCGGCCTGGGCAGGCCCCACTCCTGCTCTAGCCTGGCTGATTGTGCCGCTCCCGACGGGCCAGAGCAATCCCTGACTGGCCCTGGCTGCACTGTCGGCTCAGCCACCTCCCAGAGGGGCCAGTGAGTGTGGCCAGGGGGCAGGGCATGGGTGGGTCTCTGGGGGGGATCTGTGGGGGGCCTCTGGGAAGTGAGGGGGTGGGGGTAGTGGGGGGGTTGTGGAGGGTGCTGGGCATTGAGGGAGGTCTATGTGGGGCACTGAGCAGTTGTGATGGTGAGGCTGTATGGGGGCCACTGGGCAGTGGGGGGGAGTCGGTGAGCAGGGGCAGGAGGCGCTGAAGATGCTGTGCCTAGGGGCATGTAAGGTGTAAATCTGGTCCTGGGTGGGACCCAGGGTTCAACAATTCCTAACCTGGAGTTGCAAATGAGTGTAGACACTAAAGCCCTAAGTTAACAAATCCAGGTTTTGCTAACTCAAGTTCTGCTCATTCTGGGCTTACACTGCAGTGTAGACGTATCCTCAGTGCTTGTGAGTGGGGATGAACCACCTAGAAAGGTGGCCAGGGAGGTTGTACATTAATTTGCTAGAGCCAGAAGTAGGAGTGTGGCTCTGGGAGGGGTCTCAAGCTATATTTTCTTTTATTTTATAAAAGGACCCTTAAACAGACTGACCCCAGCCCTTGTTGCTGGGATCTGCTGCTGTCAAAAGGATTACACTCGAATCAAATGCTATGTTAGATCACAGGTGGAGATGAGTTTTGTGGTCACATCACAGTCCCTCTTTATGTAGCTCATAAACCTACTCTGCTCTTGGGGGTGATTCACAGGAGCTGACTTTTGTTTTTGCTGATGGGTGCTCCACCCCCACTGCGCCCCGAAGCCCTGCCCCCACTCGGCCTTTTCCCCTGAGGCCCCATCCCTACTCTGCCTCTTCCCATCCCAGGTCCGCCCCCTCCCCAAGTGCCTCCTGCCTGCTCTTCTCTGCCCTTCCCCAGAGGCTCCCTCCGCCCTCCCACCCAATGCTCGCTTCTGTCTGCCCCCTCTCCCAAGTGCCTCCCACCTGCCGCTCACTCCTTTCTGCCCCCTCCTGCCTTAAGGACGAGTGATGGGGGGAGGGGGCTGAGAGGAGCGAGCGGTGGGGGCCTCGGGGGAAGAGGCAAAGTAGGGGCGGGACCTTGGGATGAAGCACGGGTGTGGCCACGGTCCGTGGGTGCTGAGCACCCTCCTATTTGCTGTGCTTGGCTAATACCAATGTTATTCACCTTTCACATTCATGAAAATCAAATTCACTATTTTATAGGGAACTAACATTTAAAATAGCAGAACACACTCACCTCAGCAATGCAAAGGAGGAATATATTTACCTGTTTCATCCCATGTGGAAAGGAGTCTGTTTCATTTACATAGAGAGAATGGCATGTTTTGAAGTCCGTTACATGTGTGTGCAGAATGTCATATGTGCAAGGAGCAGCTTTCATATGAATCAATATCTATGAGTCATTACAGAGAGCTCTTCTAAGTCCAATATGTAAAATATGTGCGTTATATAGTATGCACAAATAAATTACATATATTTTTGTTCAATATGAGATTATTGTACTTCCAGATTGGGTTCTAGGCACCACCATTGTAATCTTCACCATCAGCATCTTCAAAACGCTACAGAAGCTGCCTGGTTTGAAATGGAGGTGTCTGAAAGCATTACTGATATACAATCCTTGACTCAGTATTATACAGCATAGCACCTCTTTCAGAGCCCTTATGTAGCACCGTATCATGTCAATCTGCAGAGTGGAGACATTAATAACTGAATATTTGACATGATACTTCAAGGCCATTATACTGTTTCATATTAATCCAGTAGAGATGGAGTATAGAGATGTTATGATGTTAATACAGCTGTAATCCAGAGGGCACATTTAAAAAGCAGCCTAGCACCCAGAGTACTTTCCCAGGAACAGCTTTTTTATATCCCCCAGGATAACTCCACAGAAGTGCTTTTAAATGCTCTGACCAGTGCTTAATTTGCGCCAGGTCTTGCCAGGCTTGGGCCAGCCCCGTGCTGGGAGGCAGTGGGGGGAGCCCTCCCGCTAGCCCCACGCGGTGTCCCATTTTCCCTTTGGGAAATATGATCACCCTATTTGGGGTAAAATTTTCAAAAAGCACCTAATTGACATAGGAGCCCAGGTCCTGTTTTCAACAGTGACTTAGAAACTTGGGAGCCTGAGTCTGAATGAAAATTTCTAAATGGATACAGTTAAAGCAATCCGAAAACTGTATGTAGACAAGCGCTGAATTGAAACAGGTTAGTTAAAAAGCACTCGTATGCAGGAGGTGTGTTATATATTGAAACACTTGTCCTTAGACTTCACAAAAGCAGTGTATATGAAGAGCACAGCTAGGAGAAATTGCTCTCAGATTTGAATGCTAGTGCCAAAGAATTTACACTTCCCAATACCACTAGAAAGATAAATATTCATAAAACTTCTGTGTGTAAAGGCAGCACAGAGAATTCAAATATGTCTTCTAGGAATCTCTCTTATTTTTCTTAGGTAGAAATAAAGCCTTCCCTCTCTCCCCCGTTCCTTCTCTCTCCTTTTAAATCTCTTTTTTAACTTCTTGCTGTTACTGCTAATCATTTTTTCCCTTTGCTAATGATGCTAACCTTAGAGCTTTCTGCAAACTGACTTGTTTCATGTCAGCCTTCAGTTCAGTTCTCCCTCTCTCTGCTCTGTGTTGCCCACTTTTGTTAAGACACAAAGCAGGTTTCAGTCTATTGAATGTCAGCTATTTTTCTGATGTGAATATTACTGTTGCTTATTTCAAAGGCATTTTCAAGCCTACAGTATTTCTGCACAGATACCGCCGTTATTTTCTTATCAGAATATTCTGTTCTTCTCCACTCTCTTTCTCTCCCGTGTGCCTTCCTATATTTGTGGAGAGGCCTGTGCTCTAATAGCTCTCATGAGAGTTGGGTGAAGCAGGTCTCTATAGAGGCCTGTTAATTTTAAAGGACAAGCTTTCTATATTAATACCCCTATGGCAGTCTTTCTCCCACTGCAGTGGATAACAAAAAGTATCCCTACATTTTATCTAGAATGAAACCAGATAAGCACCAAATCAGTTCCCTATTAGAAGACAGAGAGCCACATTATATGCAAGTCAATTCCTGAGCTCTCTTGCTAGTCCTCTGAGCCCACATTAACACCCAGAACCAAATGTAAAAAAGAGTCCACGCACCAAAGAAATATGTAGCTGCAAAGCAGTGATTAAGCTGTCAGTGTGGAATTTGTTGGGCCTTATTGTTCATATTTAGATAGAAGAGCAATGCAACTATGTTAGACTCCAGAGTTCTGGTACTGACCAAGTGTCATTTTGATCCATGAGCCACAGGCAGGCAGGGCTGGGTCTCCCGAATCCCAATGTGATACCTGTAGGAATGTCAGCAAAGGTACGACGGGGATAGTTTGTCACACACCTGCTTGTATGAGGAAAGGGAGTGTGTAGGTGAGGAGGGGAAGTGAGAGGAGCTTACAAAATGATTTACTTGTTTAATTGAAGTTGAGTTATAACCTCCCTTTTCTTGCTGTATCAATTTTATGCCAGGTGCTTTATTCTGATGATGATGATTTTATTGTCTTTGGAGCACCATTGTCCTATGTCAGATATTCTGGAGCTGTTTGTAATGAGCCACAGGGATATAATTGTAAGTGTAGTAACATTTGTACTCACTGGGTGACTCAGACCTTTTCAGTAGCTCCAAGTAACCAGGAGGAGGTTTTTTGCAGCTGATAAAAGAATTTGAAATGGTAACTGTTTAGCATAAATTATGTCGTTTGGCTTTGCTAATCACCTCTCGGTTCAAAAGATACAGGTCTTATCCAGTACACCTTAATTTGACTGTGGCACTAATGCTGGATTCACATTCACCCAGACGATCTGATGGGGAGGGGAAAAAAATCCCTTCAAGTGTCTAAACCATTAAATTGAAATCAGACACTTGAGGGTTACAATGGGGGACAACTTGTATCTCTCCCTCTTCCATCTTTCCCAGTTTAAAAACGAATGTGGTTGGTTTTAATGGGAGAATCTGTTTTTATTTCAAATGTTAGTGTTCCCCTCTCCCTGGCTTTTTTCCCCTTTTTACCCACTCCCCAATCCAGGTGAAACAATTAAATAAATCCAACAAAGAGCTTTCTGCCAGGCTGCCTGTGGAAGTTTGCTTAAGTGGCCTTAAGTAAGATAATAAGCAAGGAGTGTGAAAAGAGGAGACTTTGTCTTTTCACATTAGCAGCAGCCCTGTTCAAGTGGCAGTATCTATGAAAATGCTGTTCAGCCTTTAATGAGACTACAGTGTGTTAGTGTACCAGTCTAATTAATCCCATATTTTCACACAGCATAATTACTGAGCCGGGGCTGAATTATTTGGCTACTGGAGGTGGAGCAGCGCCTGCACTGTCCTCTGTTTCTGCTCCTCACAATTTATTATGCTATACAGCAAGACACCATTGAAACCTCCTAGTATAGGACTATCTGTCATCTCTACATTATCAGTAAAATACGCCACCTTCCATACTGTGCTACAAGGGCTTTAGCAAATTGCTATTTTTATGGGATATGATAAAGGAAATGCTACCTTATGTTCAAATTTTTAACTGTCTGGTGCATGGAATATACAGTCTCGCTTTGTGCATGCAGTTTCATTGAGGGCTAATTTGCATAGCTAAATTCAGGATTTTTCCCCCTGCTTCACTCCTGTTCTTTCTTTCTTTCTTTCTTTCTTTCTTTCTTTCTTTCTTTCTTTCTTTCTTTCTTTCTTTCTTTCTTTCTTTCTTTCTTTCTTTCTTTCTTTCTTTCTCAATGTTATTTAAAAATATTCTACTCTAGTAAAGAGGGTCACCTTTAAACTTTAAGAAATCTCCATCTCTCCATGGCTTTAGGCTTTCCCATCCCCCAACATCCTCTCTCCCCCCTCCCCAGTTTGTGTTATTCATCAAAACATATTTTTCCACATTATTATTCACCTCTGATATATGATCTTGCCATTTTGGAACTGGTATAGCCCCCCTCCCCACTTCCCATAGGAGTTCAGGGAGATTTGTGGTTTAAACATTTACTCACTTGCTAGTGTTTCTGTGACTAGTTTAATGGTATCTTTTTAATGGAAGGCCAAACACTACATTAACTATATGGAACTGTTTTAAAATTATTCTTTCAACAAAAAAAAAGGTTGTACCCTGTAAATTTTAAACCCAGCTTTATCAGTAAGTAAGGCTATTTGCTATTGTGTATGGTTTCCTTATACACATGGATAGATATATGGGTACACATATGCACAGGCAAAGTAAGATCTCGGAATAAAGAAAACCACATGCTTAATAGCACAAGGGGGAAAATTACTTCTGCACATTTTTAACCAAATAATGCCCCAAATACCTGAGTTATTTGCTACAATCTCTCTAAATCAAATGGATTGAAGGAGCAATAAAAGTGAATTTCATTACATCTTTGTTGACATATCAATTGAGTATTGGAGCTGACACTTTGAAGCTCTTCCATATGTGCAGATGGGAATCTGAACAACTTGTACTGCCCCCCAAATTAGAGATGCAGCATAGGATCTTTTTTCAGTCCTCTTGGGGCAGCAGGAAGTAGCCCAAGTTCAAGGGTTAAGCAAAGTTAAATGTTAACAAACTTCAGCTTGTCACACTTCAGAAGCCTGGCCAAGCTAGCAGCTCGCACGTGTCATCACTTCTGCGATATTGTGTCTTCCAGGTGGAACTCTGATAAAGAGAAAAGTGTAGAAAGAGAGAAGTGGATAGATTATGTTGGTATGTGCATGTGCATGCACATGTGTCAGATGGACTTTCTGAGCTCTGAGTGTTGGAATGAAGTTGTATCTGTTTTGTCAGGGTGATGTAGAATATCTTCCTGGAAGTTTCTTGAGGATTCATTATGCTTTTAATAATAATGCCATGAAGGAAATTTCAACAGAATTAAAAAAACAAAAGTTATGTAAAAGCATTGAGGCACTATTAAAAAATCTTACCCTTCACTGGCCTGGGTACTTACAGTACCTGCAGCATCTTCCTGTACTTAGACTAAGACAGTGGTTCTTAACCTGGGATGCACGCACCCCCTGGGGATGCAAGATGCCCTTTCTGGGGGTGCGAGACATGCCAGATTTTTTTAGAAGGTAAATCATCGAAAACACAAATTAAGCACAGGCACGTAAGTACAAGTACACTCTACCCCAATATAATGCGACCCGATATAACACGAATTCGGATATAACGCGGTAAAGCAGTGCTCCGCGGTGGGGCGGGGCTGTGCACTCCGGTGGATCAAAGCAAGTTCGATATAACGCGGTTTCACCTATAACACGGTAAGATTTTTTGGCTCCCGAGGACAGCGTTATATCGAGGTAGAGGTGTTCTTTGCTTCATCAAACCTATGTATTTATTAACATTATACATTTTTAACTATTACTGTAATATACAAACAAAAAATATATCTAGGTTTAAAGAACTGACCTACTTCGATGATTTTTGGTAAGGGGTGCGAGAACATATTTTGAGAACCAAAGGGGTGCAGGCTGCAGTAAAGGTTAAGAACCACTGGACTAAGAGTTACCATGGTATTGCAACCACGATAGAATGGCATGTGCTGCACTTCCAATAGTTTGCACTCTGCAGAGATATAGATTGTGATATGTATGTAGTTACATATTTGGACATGTACTTATAAAATGACTTTATCAAGATAACTTCAGATGTTTAGTTACTGAAAATACATGCACTGATAATGTAGAAATGATGGCCAAGATTTTCAAAAATGACTAATGATTTTTGGGTGCCCAACTAGAGATATCTTCAAGGGGTGAGATTTTCAAGAAGTGGAACAATCAGGTCACTTCAAGGTGTCTCAGGTTGGGCACCCAATAATTGAGGCATCCAAAAGTCATTTATTAAATCTTGGCCACCATTTTCTTATATATGATTGTAAAGTGTCATATCTTATGTTCTTATATCTGATATGCATTTGCACAGCAAGGTGTGGATCCTTATTGGGAACTACAATAATAATAAACATTCTTCTCACTTCCTGCATATAGCTGGAATGTTCCACTTTGTCAAGGCCTTTCATAACTCCAGCCCTCCCTACATTTCTTCTCTCATCACCTACTTCCTCCTACTGCTTGAGCTCCTCTCAGGCTGAGCTGTAAATACTCCTCTATCCTCCTTCTCCCATTTTTGTCTTTGCATCTTTTCCCAGGCAGCCCCATTTGGTTGGCTCTCCTTCTCTTTCTTTGTGCACCTGTCAACCTTTCTATTATGAAGCCTTCCAGTGACAATCACTGAATTTTTTTTCAAAAGCACTGTTTCGAGTTGGCCCTCACCTACTGTATTACAGTGGTCCCCATTAAAATGACAGCAGGTACCCACATTTAGAACTCAGTGATATTAAAGATGCTCCATTATTTCCCTATATTCAGTAGAGTGGTATCTCAGCATATGCTATTTCGAACACCACTGCATAGTATCCTTGGGTAAATGTTGGCCTTTAATGGCAACCGCTGTACATGTTTGAATTGTATTACCTGTGTGTGATTTAGATTGAAAGCTACTTGAGTCAGGGACTCTGTCTTCGCCATGTTTCTTCAGATTTGAGCATAATGATAGCACTAAGTAAATATAAACTTTCCCCCTTTTCCAAAATATCAGATATTGCCCACTGTTAAAACCAGGCTACCAGATCTGATGGCCCAATCTCCTGCTCTGTTGTGGCAAACCCTATCTTCTAATAAAGTGCAATTCAGTTTAAGATGCTTCCTCTCCCTTTATCTTCTTTTGTCCTCCTGTCTCCTTTCTCCTTCCCTAATACATTTTCTTCTGCTTTCACCTCTGCGTTGCTCACAAGGCCAACTGAGCAGCACTGGGCGGTACCAGCAGAAACGGGCATTTGCAGCAATGAGCAGATGCAAAATCAACTGCCATATGTTGCATAAATAGAATATGTAAAAATGTACTAGAGATACTGGAATTTATCTTCACTTGATTAGGTGTCCTGATTAACCACTCGTAGCTGTGCTCTCTGAGTGAGGGGATAGTTGTCAGTGTCTGTGCTTAGACTTCCAACCAAGATGTTAATGTCTTGTGATATGGACTCCTTCTTCTAGGTTAAACAGAAATTTCCATGGTTTTTTCATAGCACAAAGGAGACCAAGCTGTCATCAGATGGTCATTCAAATGGGTGTCCCAGAGATGAAAGGCAGTTACTGCTACAGTTAAAATTGCAAAAGGTTTACATAATAAAGCCCTATTTTTAAGTAGTCAGAACTTTCTGAAACATTCTTCTTTTGGGCTTACATTTTCCACGGTTGGCCTTTTCTTTAAGGTGACTTAAAAAAAATGAGCAAAGGGAATTTTAAAATATTTTTTTATTGCCACCTTAATTTTGAGCAGCTAAAATAACAACTAAAATGACAGAGCTTTGAAAGTTGCAATTCGACGTGAGGCTAGACCACAGTGAGGAGCAGTGCATGGAGTCCACTTTAGGTACCATCCATACACAATAGAATCATTAATCTGGTAAAGTGCGTGCCTAGGGAGTGGTGTGTATCTCACCCAGCAGAGCTAAGTGTGTATGCATCGCTCTCTTGTGTGAGATTGTTTTGCTGAGCCTCTTAAGTGGTGAGGCACAAAACTTGCAGCCCAGGAAGAGGAACAGTTAAGGTGGCTTTCAGCCACCATCATACCCTCCTGATTCTGGGCTGCTTCAAGGGCCCAAATTCCTATTGCGATTTAGGCATATTATGGCAACCCAAGCTGAGCTGCCTATGAGTGACAGCACCAGCCACAATTGCTGTAGTAGCATCCACATTCCTGGTCTGCTGCAACCAACTTCGTATGCTCGGTCTTGCAAAGGGGCCTCATAAGACTGGTAAAGAAACCATAGTGGGAGGGCAAATATCTCCCTTTTTTTTCATCTTGAACTGGTTAGTCCACAGAAAGGCTCCAAAATTATCACCTGCAAATCTAAGAAGATGTTCAGCCAAGATGTGGCTGGCCAGACACTTGGGAGACAGAGAGTGAGAGGAGGCATGTAGCACAGGGGATAAATAAGACAATGGAATAGCTGGGAGTGGTTAGGAGGGAGGGCTTTCTGCAGAGGCCACTGCAGAATTAATTAAAGACTGTATCATAATGCATATGCATGAGGCAAGAGCCTTACAGTTACATGTTCCACCCTAATTTTGACATTTCTAGACTTCTCAGTGTTTAACTGGGCAACCTCAATGTTGTTTGAATGTGGGTTTTGCATTAACTGCTGTTATAAGGAAGCTGAGTTCCCTGACACTACACCTACAATAGGTTTAGAGATGAATTTCACAGAATGAGAACCCACACCTCGCTTTAGGCTTCAACCATTGAGTCCTGTTGGCTTGTGTTGATTCTCATGCAGGATCACAGCCAAAGTGAGTTCTTTTTTGAGTTACCAGGCATCCAACTACTTCAAAATAAACAGTGGGTTTTTAATATTAGGGGCATCAAACTTATCATGACACGTTCAACCTTTAAAAAAAATGAATGATTTATTTTAAAGGTTGGATGTCTCACCCTAGCATCAGAACCAGCAACTGAAAAAAAAAAATCAGCGCTCGTTGCAAAAAGAGAAATGGGGAAAAAACAGGCACATGTTAAAGCTGTGTGGAGAAAATTAATGATTAGAAAACACGGTATAAATAAGACAAAACATGACTGAAATTAACCTTCTGCCAGTGGGGGAACTTTGGGGGTAAGGGGCAAGTAAAGCGAGGTCTCCTGGAATATCTTTTTCCTAAGGTTCTGTTCTGTGGGAGATGAGGGTTCAGTATAAACCTTGACATAAAAGTGGGAGCCCATAAGCCGTAGAAATTCCATTATTTATGTGAAATGTGCTGCTCAGCAAAATATAGCAAAATCCATACTTCTAGCTGGGAAAAAAAATGTTTTATGGCTGCAATGTCATTAAGGGTCCTTAGCATATGGCAATGGGGAGGCACTGTGACTTGGGAAGTGAGGTGCTCTGCCTGCTGGAATATGAGGCCAGGCTGGAATTTGTTCCTGAGTAAGAATCTCTGCTCGTAATCCTTTGTCCTCTTGGCCTGAACTCCCGATATCCTCTGCTATGCTGTTCTTACAGCTAGAAAAAGGAAGGAGCAGACAGATTCTGATATGGAGACCAGAGTTGCTCCACGCTCTGGTGCACCCTTATGGAAAATCCCATAGAATTCAATAGGGATGAACCCAATGGAGTTTCATAGAAATTGCTCTAAAAGCCAACAGATTTTAATAAAGGATGAGATGGCTTCTACAGGCTTTTAAAAATATCCTATAGAATTCTATGCAGATGTCACAAGGTTAAGTCCCCAGCTATGGACTGTACCTGAAACAGGTGCCCAAAGGGCCTGTAATGGCAGCCTGGGAGCGGTACACTCGAAGGGGGGTTGCCTTTCTCACAGTGAGGAAGACACTAGGGAGTGGGAAAGACCTGTGTGTGTGTCTCCACAGCAGAAGAACAGCAGTGAGAAAGGTGGGACTCCCTGAACAGAGGGAGCAGGCCCAGGAGGGGCTCAGTGGAATAAGACCAGCAGGAAATCTTGTTGAGGACAGCAAAGACAACTGTGCTGGTCATGGGGAGAGTCTAGCAATGGCAGGAACAGCTTGTGACTGTGAGGACCAAGGGAACTGTTTCTCTCATGGCTTCTTAATAAACTAGACCCCATGAGGGAGAAGTTACTTGAAAGGTTGCGGGATGGGTGTGTGTGTGCATGCGTTCATTGGAGAGTTACTCAAGGACAGAATCCTCAGTTAACCTCTATAGAATGGTTTAAAAAAGCCTATAGAAAAGGGATCATTGACTATTAAATTTGAGAGGACTTTTTCATCAGGACTGGCTAGTGGCCTATGGCAGGTGTGTGGAGGGTCATGGGGGAAGCATAGGACTCCCTGACCACTGGAGATGAGAGATGCCTTCACTTTCTTGGTTTTGGTGCCAGGGAAAGGGTATGGAAATGAGAGGAGATGCAGTCTTGATGAGAGATAGCCAAGTAAACCAAAAATGTGCTCCTATTTCACTGGAATGATATCATCTCGTGACATGTGCCGTTACTTTCATTCTTGCCAGCGATCCATAGCCTCATGTCCTAGCCCTTGCCCGCATGGGAACTGATTTGTCCCAGGCAGCTGGAAGTTGAAAGAAAAAACCACTTGGGATGCACTGTTGTTTTCCAGTCTCTATGCTTTATTTGTTGTTCTGTTGGGCAGCCAGTGTTCTCCCCATCTCATCCCTGCTCTACAGACTGTTCTCTGAGGGCAGCAGGGACGGAAAGCGGGAAAGAGACGGACAGAGGGTCCCTGCTTCATCTGGCCATCAACCAGTGACACTCATGTGGATGGGGTAAGGAGATGGAGGAGGTGGAGAAGAAGGAGGGGTATGTGAGAGGGACACCATAGAGGGGAAAAGCAAAGAGGAAGCCTCATGGGGTGTTAGATGTTCTTGGAGAGACATCAGAAGTAGCAGGGGAGGTGCTAGGAATCTTTCTGAGGGAAGCAAGGAGAGAGAAGGGTGCCAGAAAAGGAAGCAGGCCTAATTTCCAGCTTCAGCCTTTACCTATAGAGACACTGGAGTGGAGCAATTCTACTGACTCCCCCCTTTGAACAACACACTGGGGTGGGAGGTATCAGGTTACTAGTCGTCTGCCACCTCTAAGAAGACAGCTAGCGGTAGAGAGTGCCAGGGTCTGTTGTGGGTGGTAGGAGTAGAGGGCACCCCTTAGCAGGGTAGGTGGCTTCAAGAAGCTCAGGTAAACATCCAAACTGATCCTGGATGGTGATCCTTTGTCCTGTGGCTGGTTTTATCTGTATTTTTGCAGTGTTGACAATTGGGGCTTTGCACTGTGGTGGTGGTGTTGGGATAATGACACATCACCATGGGTTGATCCAAAGCCAGGATGCAGCTTATGGGGCAGAGAATACAGAATTTCATGAATTTTTTTGGTCTGATAAGAACATTAAGAACAGTTTGAAAACTGTATCAGGCTTGATGCAGTAGGTTTGGGGCCAGACCTAGTGCTGATATATAGAGCGCAGTGGGCACATCTAGAAAGAGATTTCCCTTGAGTGCCTGCAAAATCTCCTCGCAAAGCAATAACGCATCAGTATCTGAGAAAGATCCTCACAAATCAATTTACTCCATGTAAGGTAATTCTGGCATTATTTAAAATACATCAAGCTTGTCATGAAAGTCTGTATGTCATTAAAACTAACTGGCACATTTCAATTCAGGAGTGACTTTCCTGCATTCTTTCAACTCCCATTCAGCTTGAAAAAGGAAGAGTAAATGGTATTCATATCTTTTACATACAGTACTTATTTCTTGGATTCTAACTGACTTTTTGTACATCTCATACTGCTCTGTCCGTCTTCCATGAATAATCTGCATCATTGATTTGTGCTCCTCCATTATGCTGTGTTGTCTAATTACTCACTTTATTATGCATAAGAAATGTAAAATATTTATTTTGTTATGTAATTACATAAAAATACAACTCCTATTATTTGTCCATGGAGCGGGAAACCTTCTTTGTGGCAATAATGCTATTCTGTTTGGATAAATATTTGAGGGATTATTAGAACTCATTTTATTTTACTGCAGATTTGGTACAAGAAAATGGAGTTTATATCCTTTTGATCAGGGACATTTTCTCAACTCTTTTCATCAGTATGGCAAATACAAACTAAAGAGAGAGTTGTAAAGTGTGCTTTAGTGTCACTACTAATGCAATAGCACTCCAGGAAATGATCCTAACAAGTCATTGTATATTAGGATCTTGGTAAAACTGTTCTTCTAGTGTGGATGAGGATAAGGGTTTGCTCTCAATGATATACCTTGAATCAGGAACATTTCCTGCCTTCTGTGAAAGGAGAGTACATATGACTTTCATTTCAGACATTTTTAGTCCTTAATACTTTCTCCTCATGCTCCTGGTTATCATATGCACAAACTCCTCTCCATTTGAACTCCCATATCATTAGGTAGGTCCTCAATAAAAATGCAGTGTTGTTGCTGATACAATGTGAACTTTCTGTAAATTAAAGGTGAATGGCAAAGCCAAAAAGAAAATAGAGTGAAAGCCCAAAAAGTGCTGCTTGTCTCAGATAAGCTAGCAGTGGGGGTGTTCAGCACAGAAATAACAATAGCTAGCTCTGAGATAGCGCTTTGTCATCATAGATCTCAAAGTGCTTTACAAAGGAAATAAGTATCCTCATAGAGGGGGAGACTGAAGCACAGAAAGGTGAAGTGACTTGCCCAAGGTAACAGCAGGCTACTGGCTGAGCTAGGAATAGAATCAGGTCTCCAGATTCCCAGTTGTCTGGAGCACACTGCCTCTCTGCTCTACACATTAACTAACCTTCCAAATGGCTGTTAAACACTTAAAATTCTCTAGCACTTCCTTGCTTGCCATCACATCCACAATGCATCTTTCTGTGACTTCATGGGTATCAGAAAAGTAATGGAACCCCTTGTACCTGTAATGTCATAGAATGATACATTCTGAAAGATGTTTAGCAAACTAGCTAGTGCCAGAAGAGAGAAGGAATGGGGGCGGGGAGGAGGTTATATTTCTGAGCTGAATGTTCTCACAGTTTGGTTAGTTGGGGTATTCTATACACACTTCTGTCTTTAGCTTTGCAGTCCCCTTTAAACTTACATGTTGCCACTAAATGCAACAGCATTTATATCAGCGAACAATCTACTTTGCTGGAAGTCATAGGGTTTGCACCTCTGACAATGAAAGAAAAAAGAATAAAGGGCGGTGACTGGCTGAAATGAATGTCATATGTGTTCTCCTTTCTTAAAATATTCATACCTCAAGGACGTAATTTAAATGTTCGTTTTAGCTTTCGGGTTCACCTTTAAACAAGACAGTGTTATAATACTGCTACTTCATTTAGATTATGGAATAATCTGAAATCTCTTGTACATTTTGACGTGTGTGTGTGTGTCTGTCTGTCTGTCTCTGTCTGTCTTGTCTTTAGAAATTCAGATTTTGTAGGATCATAAGTAGGTGTTTCAATGCATCTTGGAACCTAAAACTGCATGTATTCATGTCAGAGAGAGTGAGTGAATCATAAATAAGATACTTCTACCAAAGCCAAGCAAATGAATTTAAAGATATTTCACTAAGGAATAAACTCCAACTCCTCCTTCAATCCAGTTTTTGGATTTTCTAGTTTTTAGGATGGTTTGCCCTAAACTTCTGACTGCAGAGTTCTTCTTCCCCAGAAGTCCTGTAAGAATATGAAAGGCTGTGCTGCAATTCCTCTTTGCTGCACACCCCTGCAGAAGAACAGGCCAAACAAAGCAAGAATGAGTCAGAAAAGTACAGCACATAAAGTATTCCTGTGACCTGGGATCAGTTCACAGTTGTCTGAAGATGAAAATGCAAAAGAGAAGAGAGATTACACGGCACAAATTCTAAAGGGATCTCCCAATACAGTACGTACACACACACACACACACACACACACACACACACACACAATCATTTTATGAGTTCAGGAGCTTTTGCTTTTCAAAGATCACACCCACTGTTTGTGCATGATGTACTGGATGCACTAATGTACTGGATGCAAACACAAATGGCATTACTGGAAAAGAATGTAAACTGTGATAGAAAATGTGATTTGCTGCTGCTCCTACTTGGTTCCATATCTCCTTTCTTTGGAGCTTTTATATACTGTATATATTTAGGACCAAGTAATGCTTCTCTCCTTATTCCCACTGTTTGCAATGGAGACTACGTGCCATTTAAATTGGGCTTCTTCCACTGACCCTTGCACAAAGATACGGGCATTGTTAACCTCTGAAATAAATGAGAGCAAAATGGAATTATAAATAAGAATAATAAAAAGAATAAATAAGCGGAGTGAAAAATGCAGTATTAATTCAAGCTGTGTCCTACATACCAATAATAAATGACCCAGTATTGGGGAAAGCAGATTGCTAAATTAAAACCAATGTGGGAGATATTCATTTCCTCCCCGCCCCCCAGCTGCATGGATCTATGTTGGGGGCTTGGTTGTCTCCCTTCCTTCTCTTCAATCTACCTAGCCAGAGACTTCTCCCTGTTTGACAGCTACCGCAAGCCCAAACTGACAGCTCTTCAAAATCCGCTGAAGAAACCCAGCATTAATTAAGTCATTGCTGGACTGTAATTTCCTTGAGAAGTAAAAAATTCTCACACAAGAAAAGGTTACAGAGACCTTTTCTGTGTCAAAATTACCATGCTGCATGAATATTAATGCTCTTAATGAAGACAACCTTTGCTTCATCAAGAAGGTTCTGGAGCAGGTGCCAAGCCTGAAGTCTCACTCTGTGGATTTTCTAGTCTGTGGAAGTAGGCTCAATGCAATTTTTCCATTAAAATCAACATTTCCCATTTCCCGTGATCACATTTTTTCCTTTCAGATAGGAGGGTTGCGGGGGGAAAATCCCTCTGCTTTGAAATCGAACATTTAAAGGTTTCATTCAAGCCATTAGTCAGTGCTGAGAGAGACGGGAAAGAATCTGGCTTATTTATACAGACTCACACATGCATCCATAGATCATAACCACTATTCATGTCTGGGACTGCCCCAGGGTGCTACTGGACACATTTAGTCTAGAAAGGGTTGTGATGAAATCAGCTATGTAGGAAGTAAGGGGCAAATCTCGCCTCCCCCTCTGAAGCAGTGGGAATGCTACAGCAGAAGGGGAGGGTCTGGAGGAGGCATGCGCTCCCCTGAATTCCATGAAGCCTCAAGCACAGCTATGCATGGGGGTGGGAGGGCTCTAGGATCAGCTGCTACAGGGATGCTGCTGTCCTTTCTCACTTATGCCATCCTGGGGAGTTGCTTAAGGCACCATGGATGCCACTCCAGTTGTTAGGCTGTGTGGAGCCTGAGGGGGAGGGGAAAGATACAGCACTGGCTGCTCAGGCTGGCCAGTGGGCTTAGTATTTGTGAACAACCAGTGTTGCAAGTGGAATATATTTCTTACTGTTATGGGGGGGGGGGAGCAGCTAACGGGGGGCACGTGACCTCTTCATGTAACCCTCCACATGACTCCTCCCCGTCCCCTGTTTGGGGCCCCCATGCTCTCCCTGTCCTCTCCCCATGATCCACCCCCCTTATCTGGGGGGGCGGGGGGAGGGCTCTGTCTTCCTCCCACTGCCCCGGAGACGTCGGAACTGCAGTGGCACAGCTGTACTGCCCCAGCCCCACCCCCAGCCCTGTCCTCTGGCAGAGCTGCTGTACAGACGGAAGGGCTGGGGGCGTAGGGCCGCCTGATGGCCCCACGTTCTGCTCCTCCTGTGTCTTTCCGTAAGCTGCGCCAGCTATAAATATCTTGCTGGTGCAGTGTACCAGACCGTACCACCTTACTTGCACTGCTGTGATCAACACACACACATGCACACATAATATATAAACATCCCATTTTTTCCCCTCCCTCCTTGAGTGTGGCTCAGGCAGCTGTGCAAGTCTAAATGGAACTCCCACGGAAGTCTATCAAGGCCACTCCTTAAGCAGCCAGAGGGCGCTCGGCAGAGCTTAGGAAGGTGCTCTTCTTCCTCAACTCGGCATGCTGCTTCCAGCCCGTGCAGGCTTGGGGGGTGAAAGGCCAGGACGGACCCCAGTCTCACTAATGGCAATACAGAGGGACCCTCTTCAGTCATTAGAACAGTCACGTGGTGTTGATATTTCTATTCCAGCACTGTTCACCTTCAGAGTGCTTTGTAAATATTACAGTGCGGGGTATGTAAGTATTAGCTGGATTTGCTGGATGAGGGAAACTGAGGCAGAGAGAGTAAATGGCTTTCCCCCAGGCCGCACAGCAGAATCAGTGTCAGAGCCAGAATTAAAATTCAGAAGTTTTAAATCAATTTTAAAATCAACTTTAAAAAATCCGCTCTTTAAACTGGAAGGCTCTGCGGGCTAGCTCCTTTGCAGCACCAGCACTCTACTCTGCCTTAGGTCTCCGTGGCATTCCACCAATCCCTGGGCCTGCTGCAGGGCCACTTTGGCCCCAGATGTAACTTGAGTAGCCTCACAGCTGCTCTAAATTCTGCTGGTTTATAACAGCTCCCCTAAAGCAGTGTTTCTCAAGCTTTTTAATACCAGGGATTGGCTTGCTGCCTTCCTAAACTCTGTCAGGGAGATCTCAGGGACCGGTGCCGGACCCGTCGGTCCACAGACCAGTCATTGAGAAGCACTGCCCTAGAGGGTTGCTGGAGCCATGTTCTGACTATGCTCCAGCTGGAATCACTCCATAACACCCCACTCTTATGAGGGAGTCAAGGAGTGGTTCTCGGAATAGGTGGAGTAGAGCTCACTATTCTAGTCTGTGCCAGCTGAAAAGTCCCCATGCCAGATGAGTCTTCACTTGCCTTTACAGCCTAGTTTTGCTGCTCACTAGGTGCAAAGGTGCAAAACAGGGGCCGGGTTCTGGCTCTGGATTTCTTGGTTCCAATTCCTTGCTCAGACCTTGAGGTCATGTTTAATTCTTTAGAGAGCTCCTTTGAAAGGTGAAAACATAGATTGCTTTGCTTTCGTTTCAGTAGCTAGTTTGCACTAGAAAACTTACTGAAAATGAAGGCCGCATACTCAATGCCTGGAACTCTCATTGAGAGCCATAGGCATGCTGGGCATTCACATATGGCAGCAAATTACCTGGTCCTATATGTGCAAATAAATGTATGAAATAGTTATATTTACAATGCAGCCATTGTTATAAACAATTGCTTACTGTGACTTTTGGCAGCATGACAGCCCAATATGATATATCAAAACTCTGGAATACGTCATCTGTTATAAAGATTGTGGGAGGGGGACATAGGAGCAGGAAGCACATGGAATGTGGAGAAGGGGGATGGAGGTTCTCAAACATGTGAGAGCAGGGCCAGGCCGTGGGAGGGAGTAGGAAAAAATTTAAGAGCCAGGGGAGCATGGAAGGAAGGACCTGAGCTAGCAATATGGGTGCGGGTATGTTTTCACAGGTTTTGGGGAGGCAGGAGAAGATGTTCCAAATGGCACTAGAACTGAACCAACATTGGGAATTACACAGGTTCTGTGCTACCTGAGAAATTCCCCCAGCCATCAGGAGCTAAAAGTGTACAATGTACAAGAATTTGTAGAGAAATGTCCAGAACAGGTTAGCAGCTGCTGCTATAGAGGGGGAAGGGGACACAGGTAAAAGCCACCTCCTCATCAAAGGCAGAAAATGATATAAAGATTAGCCATTCATTATAACTTTTTGTTTTGTTTATTAGCCATTCATGATCTAATAATATCTGTGGCTAAAATAAATCTGATTATTTTCTGTTGGGGCATGTAATGCCCTGTATATATTAAAAAGGTAAGCAATGATATATATTTATGGGTGCTGATGTAATAGCTATTAGATTTATAATGCAGAGAAGAAACATAATTTTATTAGAAAGAGCAATAGTTCACAATCCTATTATTGTTTATTGCTGACGTCAGTGTTGAACTATAATAAGAATCATGTAACAACTATAATAAAATATAGTTAATAATAAATAATAAAAAATAAGTGTCGTTTAGATTTGGAAGAAAGTACTGATCCCTTAACAAAGTACTGATTTTTATTATCAACTGTCAGCTGTTTGGGGACACCTTGCTGCGGCTTTAGCTATGGTGGTGGCAGCATTTGGGGAAGTGCAGGGTCTAGGACTCTTGTGAGATGCGGAGGCCCTCAAGTCTCCTGGTTGAGGGTGCGTAGCACCTCCAAGAATCAGGCTTTTATCTTGCCTGTTAATGAAATTAAACCCAAAGAGTTATCTGTGGTGCACGCCTCTTCAGAGGCAAGAGAAAGTTAAAATCCAGTCCAGCCACGAAGTACTATGGAAAGACATGACTAACCGATAGTTTACTTTCAAAAACAGATGAGGATTGTAGGGGGGGTGGGGGGAAGGGGAAGAAAGAACTAGTGGTTAATATTTACAAAACTGGCTGCCTAAAGTTAGGGACCTAAATCCATATTTAGGCACTTAAACTAAGTATTTCATGTTAAGCTCCCAAAAACTGAGGTTCTGGAAATAACTGGACATTTCAAAATTTTGCCAGCTCAAGGTCACCTACTGAGTTAGAGCCAAGAACAGTACTCTCGTTTCTTGTCTCCTGTGAACTGTTTGTACGTTGCTCTCTAAATAAAATACACAAGTAGCTGATACAGTCCTATAAATTACAGGCTTTACAGATTTGTATGTTACAGGGTAATAATATGTTCTGTAAGGATACAAATATTTTGTTACAGGACATGGTGTCACACTTAAAATTCTAAATTTTTAAAGGTGGTTCAGTTACTGTATTGCAGCAAAATGCCTTCAGCACTAACTAGATTTGCTATTCTATCTGAAGAACAAAGAGAAAAATTTATAGAAGATCAAACAAATAAAAATACATTGAGAAAGACAGTAAGTGATGTCAACTTACTAAGGAATTAAAAACTTTGCATTTGGTATCTGCTTTTTTGTTGGTACCCAAGTATTATAAATAATAAACTACACCCAAATTGTACATATTATAAAGCTGTATTTTTCTCTTGGGGTTCTGGTGACATGTACAAACCATTGAGCTTTACTCCCATGGTTTGTATGTTATCGTCAAAACCTCTCCATAAAACAATAGAATTATAGTATAGTTGGTGGGTAATTTATTAGGGGCTGGTTTAATATCTTTGTCTGAAATTGTTTCCAAATTACTAGACAACCATTGCTCATGGCTCCCCAGTGTTGTGACACAATCTCATTTTGCTTTAGCTGTCAAACCACACTGCTCTCTGAATGCACTGAAAGAGAGACCATGGAGGGAATGATTAATTTTTAGAGTATTGATTTGAGATGGTCTTGAGCCAAATCCACCGATTCTCAGCATCCTTGAATTTTGGCGTGTAGGGGTTGGATTCTGAACCTCAGTCCAAGCTTTGCAGCTAGTCCTTATCACCCAGCCTTCAGATCCAGATGCCCCTCGACTTTGGGAGATTCAAAATCCTGGATCAGAAATTTATAGTGCAGGGCTCTCTGTGTTATTGTTAGGATTTTCACTGAGGGCTCAGCCCTCTGAGGTGGGAGGCAAGATTAGTTTAGCACCTTGCATGACTGGGCCCTTAATGCGTCTAAGAGTTTGAATCAACTAAGGGTTTGATTTGTTTTCATTCATGTGAGATCGTTTCTAATTATAAATCTGCTAACAGTTTTGTCCCTTGAGCTATAACAAATTAGACTGGACTTTTCCAAAGGAGACTAGAAGACTAAATCCAATTGAAATGAAATAGGAGTTGGGCTCCCAACTCACTTAGGCTGGAATTTTCAAAGAGGTCTGAATCAGTTGGTTTGTTTATGGTACATCTTCCCAAATAAGTGCACTGTTTTGCAAGTACTGCAGATGCCACTTTGTTTCACCTAAACTGCTTGCAAGCCAGCATTCTCATCTGATAAGATATAGAACAGCCAGACATATTTACACCTCTACCCCGATATAACGCTGTCCTCGGGAGCCAAAAAATCTTACCGTGTTATAGGTGAAACCGCGTTATATTGAACTTGCTTTGATCCGCCGGAGTGCGCAGTCCCGCCCCCCCGGAGCACTGCTTTACCGTGTTATATTCGAATTCATGTTATATTGGGTCGCGTTATATCGGGGTAGAGGTGTATTTATATCTGAACTCTTGCCATTAGTACTAGGTCACATATCTGCTCCAATGCCACCTTATTACTTTTCTACTACTCTTTGTAGTATGTTGGTTATGGTGATTCAAACTACACCAGATTTGAAAGGAATATTTTCCTGTTTTCTCTTTGATCTTTCCATTGAACTCTTTAAACACTGAAAGGGGATTGGTCATGCTTTCAGTAGGGCCCAGCCCAGCCACAAGCCCATTGGGAATTAGGACAAAGGAAGGAGCCCAATAAAATGTCACCTCTCCTTGTATATAGTATTTTACTGTTCTGCTTGGTTTTGTACCTAGCTAATTAGAAAGAAAAAATATATATAAAAGAACTCCAATCTGACAGACTCAAATTACAGAAGTATTCTGATATAAATTATTTAATCAGTGGGGAGAAAAAGAAAAACACAGTATTAACTATCATGTCTAGACAGAGTATTAACAACCACTTCTTCCATTGGCTTCTTGTGTCTTCTTTTGTGCTTCTCTTACCAATGAGAAGCTACTTTATGATGCTTATCATAAAATATGACTTTCATCTGTCTGTGTTGGCATTCATCTGTTTAATTTACCTACTGAGTGCATATTTATTTTAAAAAGTTTTTCATTTGCCTTCCTCCCTCCCCTTTCTTTCACAAGCACTGTTGAAAACTCCTAGGAGAAAAAAAGACTTTAGTTCACATATGGGACCCCATTCTGTTAGCCAGACCTGACAGTCTTTGAAATATGTGCCATGAATTTATTGTCTGAAGGGTGACTGTAACCTCTATGTCAGGTTATAATGCAATGATATTGTACCTTCCTGCAGAAAGTGCTGATCTTCAAATCCATGGGTCCTTTGCATCTGTAATGATGGATTTAGTTTTGCAGGGAAAAAGTTTGATCCAAGCAGCCAATTTTAGCAATAAGTAGAAATGGGCTTGAGCAACAAAATTCAGAGCTGAATCTGAACTTTTCCAAAATCGAGAGGTGTTTGGATACTGTGCCTGGTTCCTACTGTTGTAGAAATAGGCACCAGTCCTGAAGCTTTCCGTGGGAATTAGGTATCTAAATACCTTTGAGGACCTGGGCTGATGCTGGATCTGAACCTTGTCTAAACTCAGGAATGTTCAGATCTGGGCTTTTGGTTTGGATTCCTCTTTAGTAAATATCTTAAATGAATTTGCACTACTATCAAACCCAGCTAATTAGCTAGTTTTAGTGTGTAACTTGCCATTGACTTTGAAGGAACAAACTCATTTTTCAGTTGAGCATTCAGAGCCAACACATAGGGGCACTTGATTGCTGGAGTTACAAGTTGAGCCTTTGGCAGAAGCTTGACCTGCAAGATGCTGGGCCCATCTGTGAAATAATGAGTGCCCTTAACTTGCCCTGAAGTCAATAGCCATTGAGGTCACTTAAGGTCTCAAAGGATTGATCACCAAGTGCCTAGACCACTTCATTATGGCCTTGAATCATGAAAGCATTTCAGCACATGGTTAACTTAAAGTCCACGGGACTGAGGCAAGTGCTTAAAGTTAAGTACATACTTGAGTATTTTCCTGAATCAGGGCCTAGATCCCCCAAGTAGTAATCACAGTTCTGTATTGCCAAGTCACTTCTCCCTGTGTCTTTCCTCCTCTTTTGAAAGTGAAGTCCAAAACTTGTCCTCAACCCAGTTCCCTAAATTTCACATAATGAGGCCTTGAATGGGAGAATCACAGCCTCTAACGAAACAAAAAGCAATAACTTGGCATAACAGTGCTGCCAAACCAACTTTCCTCACATGCTACATTCAGATTAAAAGATGGAAAGCACACCTTTAAAGTTTATTAAAGACCTAATAGCATATGTTTCGTTCCCCAGGCAAATAAATATCAAAGCATGTTGCACAAGGGCCCCCTTCAGACATGTTACTGCAAGCCCCACAAAGCTGCACTGTATGAAAATAAAGAGTAAATTTATTGCTGTAACAAAGCCCCCTATATGGGCCAGCACCTAACCTCAGAGCAATGTTTGTCATCCAAGAGCCTGATACTACGGGCAAAAACTTTTTAAGAGACCAGGAAGGATAGAGGGGGCCAAAGTCTATATTTGTACATTGAGTTTGAATGCCAAATCCAAGCGCTGCTCTGGGACGGGTAACCCCAGGGCCCACCAGTATAAGTATAATGCTTGAGTCTGATAAGAGTACAAATATTTTATTGTATTCCCTGTGGTGGGTGAATACCTTTTGATTGCCTGCTGAGATTACATATAATAAAAAACAGAGAGAGTAAACTGCTTTTCCTTCTACAGCTATGTCACTGAAAAAAATGTGTGTAGATTCAAAATCCATAACTTCTTGTTGGCTAAGCAGCTGGCATTATACACATTTTTGTGGAAAGCTTCCATGTTTCTTTCTGTGAGTGCAGAAAGATCCAAAGTGTTATCTGAAAAACTAGAAACACCAGGAGGCTACAGGGTGCAGTTATCATGGCTTCAATTTGGCTGACCAAATGTAGAGCCCTGTGATTGACCAATTTAGTAGTGATGGAAGTGACTTGAATATTGTCACAGGGGGCGATTCACATCTTCGTGGAGTTCCCATACAAGGCCCTCCACGCTACTTACACCCTGTTTGCCCTCTCTGGTGTAGGGTAGCTGGGGAAGGCTATAGGCACATAGGCTATGCAATGAGGACTGCTGCACCCTGTGCATTCTGGAGAGAGGGAATCTTTATGCCAAAGCAGATCTGCAAAGCGTTGAGTCAGTCACCTTAACACCCTGTACGGAGTGGCCTGGTGGACTGTGGACTGTAGGCTGGAGTGGCAGCCTCAGAGGGGCTATGCTGCTCCATGTTGGGCATGGAGCAGATGGTAGGGGTGTAGCGAAGTGTTATCATATATTATAGATTCATAGATTCATAGATTCTAGGACTGGAAGGGACCTCGAGAGGTCATCGAGTCCAGTCCCCTGCCCCCATGGCAGGACCAAATACTGTCTAGACCATCCCTGATAGACATTTATCTAACCTACTCTTAAATATCTCCAGAGATGGAGATTCCACAACCTCCCTAGGCAATTTATTCCAGTGTTTAACCACCCTGACAGTTAGGAACTTTTTCCTAATGTCCAACCTAGACCTCCCTTGCTGCAGTTTAAGCCCATTGCTTCTTGTTCTATCCTTAGAGGCTAAGGTGAACAAGTTTTCTCCCTCCTCCTTATGACACCCTTTTAAATACCTGAAAACTGCTATCATGTCCCCTCTCAGTCTTCTCTTTTCCAAACTAAACAAACCCAATTCTTTCAGCCTTCCTTCATAGGTCATGTTCTCAAGACCTTTAATCATTCTTGTTGCTCTTCTCTGGACCCTTTCCAATTTCTCCACATCTTTTTTGAAATGCGGTGCCCAGAACTGGACACAATACTCCAGCTGAGGCCTAACCAGAGCAGAGTAGAGCGGAAGAATGACTTCTCGTGTCTTGCTCACAACACACCTGTTAATACATCCCAGAATCATGTTTTCTTTTTTTGCAACAGCATCACACTGTTGACTCATATTTAGCTTGTGGTCCACTATAACCCCTAGATCCCTTTCTGCCGTACTCCTTCCTAGACAGTCTCTTCCCATTCTGTATGTGTGAAACTGATTTTTTCTTCCTAAGTGGAGCACTTTGCATTTGTCTTTGTTAAACTTCATCCTGTTTAACTCAGACCATTTCTCCAATTTGTCCAGATCATTTTGAATTATGACCCTGTCCTCCAAAGCAGTTGCAATCCCTCCCAGTTTGGTATCATCCGCAAACTTAATAAGCGTACTTTCTATGCCAATATCTAAGTCATTAATGAAGATATTGAACAGAGCCGGTCCCAAAACAGACCCCTGTGGAACCCCACTCGTTATGCCTTTCCAGAAGGATTGGGAACCATTAATAACAACTCTCTGAGTACGGTTATCCAGCCAGTTATGCACCCACCTTATAGTAGCCCCATCTAAATTGTATTTGCCTAGTTTGTCGATAAGAATATCATGCGAGACCGTATCAAATGCCTTACTAAAGTCTAGGTATACCACATCCACAGCTTCTCCCTTATCCACAAGACTCGCTATCCTATCGAAGAAAGCTATCAGATTGGTTTGACATGATTTGTTCTTTACAAATCCATGCTGGCTGTTCCCTATCACCTTACCCCCTTCCAAGTGTTTGCAGATGATTTCCTTAATTACTTGCTCCATTATCTTCCCTGGCACAGAAGTTAAACTAACTGGTCTGTAGTTTCCTGCGTTGTTTTTATTTCCCTTTTTATAGATGGGCACTATATTTGCCCTTTTCCAGTCTTCTGGAATCTCTCCCGTCTCCCATGATTTTCCAAAGATAATAGCTAGAGGCTCAGATACCTCCTCTATTAGCTCCTTGAGTATTCTAGGATGCATTTCATCAGGCCCTGGTGACTTGCAGGCATCTAACTTTTCTAAGTGATTTTTAACTTGTTCTTTTTTTATTTTATTTGCTAAACCTACCCCCTTCCCATTAGCATTCACTATGTTAGGCATTCCTTCAGACTTCTTGGTGAAGACAAAGAACTCATTAAGCATCTCTGCCATTTCCAAGTTTCCTGTTACTGTTTCTCCCTCTTCACTAAGCAGTGGGCCTACCCTGTCTTTGGTCTTCCTCTTGCTTCTAATGTATTGATAAAAAGTCTTCTTGTTTCCCTTTATTCCTGTAGCTAGTTTGAGCTCATTTTGTGCCTTTGCCTTTCTAATCTTGCCCCTGCATTCCTGTGTTGTTTGCCTATATTCATCCTTTGTAATCTGTCCTAGTTTCCATTTTTTATATGACTCCTTTTTATTTTTTAGATCATGCAAGATCTCGTGGTTAAGCCAAGGTGGTCTTTTGCCACATTTTCTATCTTTCCTAACCAGCGGAATAGCTTGCTTTTGGGCCCTTAATAGTGTCCCTTTGAAAAACTGCCAACTCTCCTCAGTTGTTTTTCCCCTCAGTCTTGATTCCCATGGGACCTTACCTATCAGCTCTCTGAGCTTACCAAAATCTGCCTTCCTGAAATCCATTGTCTCTATTTTGCTGTTCTCCCTTCTACCCTTCCTTAGAATTGCAAACTCTATGATTTCATGATCACTTTCACCCAGGCTGCCTTTTACTTTCAAATTCTCAACGAGTTCCTCCCTATTTGTTAAAATCAAGTCTAGAACAGCTTCCCCCCAGTAGCTTTTTCAACCTTCTGAAATAAAAAGTTGTCTGCAATGCAGTCCAAGAATTTGTTGGATAGTCTGTGCCCCGCTGTGTTATTTTCCCAACGTATATCCGGATAGTTGAAGTCCCCCATCACCACCAAATCTTGGGCTTTGGATGATTTTGTTAGTTGTTTAAAAAAAGCCTCATCCACATCTTCCACCTGGTTAGGTGGCCTGTAGTAGACTCCTAGCATGACATCACCCTTGTTTTTTACCCCTTTTAGCCTAACCCAGAGACTCTCAACACTTCCATCTCCTATGTCCATCTCTACCTCAGTCCAAGTGTGTACATTTTTAATATATAAGGCAACACCTCCTCCCTTTTTCCCCTGTCTATCCTTCCTGAGCAAGCTGTATCCATCCACACCAACATTCCAATCATGTGTATTATCCCACCAAGTTTCAGTGATGCCAACAATGTCATACTTGTATTTGTTTATTAGTACTTCCAGTTCTTCCTGCTTATTACCCATACTTCTCGCATTTGTATATAGGCATCTAAGATACTGGTTTGATCTTTCCTCCCAGTTTTGTCCTGACCCTCCTTTCTCTCTGCCAATATAGCCCACACTCCCTCTCGTTTCCGACCCATCTCCCAGGTCTCCATGTTCCCCACTTACCTGTGGGCTTTGCTCACCTGTCCCCATCGAACCTAGTTTAAAGCCCTCCTCACTAGGTTAGCCAGTCTGTGTCCAAATAGGGTCTTTCCCCTCCTCGAAAGGTGAACGCCATCTCTGCCTAGCAGTCCTTCCTCAAATAGCATCCCGTGGTCTAGGAAGCCAAAGCCCTCCTGGCGACACCATCTTCGCAGCCAGGCATTCACCTCCATGATGCATCTGTCTCTGCCCGGGCCCCTACCTTTGACAGGAAGAATCCAAGAGAATACCACCTGCGCTCCAAACTCCTTCACCCGTACTCCCAGAGCCCTGTAGTCACTCTTGATCTGCTCAGTGTCACACCACGCAGTATCATTTGTGCCCACATGGATGAGTAGCATGGGGTAGTAGTCAGAGGGCTGGATAATCCTCGACAATGCCTCCGTAACATCTCGGATACGGGCTCCCGGCAGGCAGCATACCTCCCGAGATGAAATGTCAGGGCGACAGATGGGCGCCTCCGTCCCCCTCAGCAGAGAGTCTCCGACCACCACTACCCTACGTTTCCTATTCGCAGTGGTGGCAGCAGACCTCCCAGCCTTAGGGGTACGAGGCTTCTCCTTTACTGTAGGGGGTGATGCCTCCTTTCCTGTATCAAGAAGAGCATAACGGTTACCTATTACCACAGCGGGAGGGTTCGGAGCAGGGGTGGAGCACTGCCTGCTGCCAGAAGTAACCAGCTGCCAGTGTCCACCCTGAGCCATCTCCTCCTCCACCAGTGGTGTATCAGCAGTCCTGTGTACTGGGACAGCTACCTCAGCTGTCTCCACATGGACACATGGACACTGTCCAGGAATTGCTCGTGGATTCGGATGCTCCTCAACCTAGCCACCTCCTCCTGTAGCTCTCCCACCTGCTGCCTGAGAGATTCCACCAGCAGGCACCTTTCACATTGGATGGTCCCCCCAGCCTGGATATCAGTAAGTGGAAATTGCAAGTTACAGTCTCTGCAAAACCACACCAGGATCTGGGTAGAAGCATCCATGCTCAGGCGCTCTGTCTGGCTACAGGCGCAGGTGGAGGAGACAGAAGCAGTGCTGGCACAGGTGTTGTGGGTCTTCCTAACCATCGTAAGCCTCCCTCTGTCAAACTCCCGTCTGCAGCCCCCTGTCCGCCCAAAAGGGTGCTGTATTGCTCCTCCTTCACCTGGAGAACTCCCTTGCGTAACTCCCTGTTAGCAAAAGCTTATGAAAACTTATGTAAGCTAAAGGTAAACTACAGGAGACCCAAACGGGCATTTTGCCCATGATGCCTAGCTCTGCGTACTCATACGCTGTGCAATAAAGATCATGGTTACTGTCAGGGAAATGTCTTGTGAAATGTAACATAGGCTAAATATTCACGGTCTTTGCTTTCCAGAAAGTTGCACTTTCCATTTGTATTTGGAGCCTGTTGTCTACGGTCCAAGTTCTCCCAGCCTCACACCTTCCCCATCTGCATTCAGGAGCAGCTGCTTGTAGTCTGCTGGCATTCCCGGCTCTAATCTCTCAAATATCAGTTCTGTGTAACAACTGCATGAAAGTACGGAAACTCTTACCATGAAAGGATTTCCCTAAAGGAAACAAAGGCTACTTCTCTGTGCCTTCCTCCCTGCAGCATCCACATTGTCATTCTTCTCATTAGGCCTGACCTGTCATGCAGGCCCCTGCAGTATCACAGTGTAAGGTGACAGGTTTCCAGTGAGTGGCAAAGGCTCTTTACTCACTACAGAGCACTCTGCCACTTTTGCATGGGGAAAAAGGCCCATTTTTTCCAACAGAGCTTCTGATAATAGTATCTCGCTCCTCACCCCTCACCCCCCCCGCCTCTGTCTCACCACCACCATTTGTTCTGTGCTAGAAATATGAAATAAGGCTCATTTTTCTGACACAACATATTAAGATCTTGAGAGTTTATGCCATAGCAATGTAAAATGAATAGCTCTTGGCACAACTGAGGCAAAGCACTCTGTTTGTTAAGAGAGAAAATTCTCCATATACTTAATCTGTCATCATTTATAATGGCAACCGACAGCTGTCGGCAACAGGATCTTCTCCCTTCTTTCCCCTTACTCCCACCCCACTTCTTTTGTCCCTGGTAGGACAAAGACACATGTGCTGAAGCAGCCAGGGCTGAGGATTTAAGAGAGGATAGTTTACAAATGCACTGTAGGTATTGGAACCCGGTTGTAGACTACTGGCCTCTAATGGAGATTTGTTGAAGATGATTCCAGATTGTTACAATGTACAAATTGCACATTGGCTGATGGTGAACTCTGAACTTTTGGCAGGAGTTACTGAGAGAAGGTTGCACTGAAAAGGAAAGGAAAGAAAAGAAATGAAAGGAAAGTGGAAAACATCCTATAAATACCAGATCTGAGTTATTCAGGATGGACTAGAAAAGACCATATCCTCTCATGGCAGATGTTACTTTGAATCACATAGAGCCGAATTATCAAACCTGACTGCAACAGATGAGCCCGCAAAAAATATACTGCCAAGATTTTCAAAGGTGACTACTAATTTTAGGTATGTGACTTGAAACCCCTAAAGGTGCCTGATTTTCACAAAGCAATGAGCACCCACCAGCTGAAAATCAGGCCTATTTAAGGTTTCTTAAGTTGGGCACTCAAAAACTAAAGCCCTTAGATCACTAGTCACTTTTGAAAATCTTGGACTGTATGCCTGCATATGCACTATTGGGTGCCCTGGCACACAATTGCACACAGGGATGTTCCTTTTCCTGATTTTTCATGCACTAATATGGATGCAGCAGGCACGTGCATTTTTATCGACACATTTGGAGTGCACAGGTTTTGAAATTGTGCCCACAGTTTACAATTCAGTATTAAACAGTGTTTATTAAAAGAGGGAGGGTTTGCTCTGCTGTGTAAGTTACCAAATGTTTGATTTAGCAGAGAGATGTAGAGCCTTCTTTATTCTTTTAATTACGGCTACTCCCAGGAGATGGTAAGACTACGGAGAGAATCTGCTTTTTCTGAAAGCAGCCCAAATTCAGTAAAGTTGGAGTGTGAGGGAGGAAGAGAAGATGGGCTCTTGGACAGCATCAAGTACAGAAAGGAAACTCCGAGGCCTTGTCAACATTGAGGTTTGCACTAGTTTAGCTGAAACCCCCGTGTGGGACAATCTTATTTTGGTTTAAGAGTGACTTATTTTGGTTTAATTCAAACCTGTTCCTAATTGATTTAAGCTAACCTGAAATGAGACAGATTCAAACTGAAATAAGAGTATCCATAAAGACTTTTGCACTGGTTTAACTGAATTGGTTCACACCTTAAATTAAACCAGTGCACCTCTGTGTGTAACCAAACCCTGAGGGAAACTCATAAATCTTTTAAGTGCACAAACCAAAATAGGAAATAAAGTTGGTTAAAGGAAGAACGTGGCTGCAAAGTGGTGACCGCTATACCAGCATAGTTGTAAATGTTCTCCTTCCTTTGGAAGGGTACTACAGAGTTGTTTCCCCCTCACTCCCATTATCTATCTCCCTTTTTAATTCTACTCCTCACAGTACCCACAATGGGTTGATTTATCCTTCTGGCCACTAAGGTCTGGAGAACTCAGCTGTCTCCAGAGGCTGACATTACCTCTTCTGGATCAGTTGGTGGGAATTGCTTGGGAGTGAAGTGAAATAATCCTCCTAGCCTGGGAGCAAGGGAAGCAGATCCCCCATGTAGTAGCACGTCATGCTGCCACTATATTGCCAGACTAGCCCTGGGTGGGAAAGTTAAGAAAATATTCGGAGGCAAATTTCTCTGTGGTATGAAGCCCTTAGAGTTACACACAAGTTGAGTCTGGAAACAACTAACTAAGATCTGTTCAGCTTTTGTGATCTCAACAGTGAGGTCCTAGGGTCAGGGAACTGACTGAATAAAATACTAATAAGTCACCAGTGCCATGAGGGGCAGACTGACTCAAGGTTCTTGGGAGACTGAAAGATTCCTGTCCCAGCTGATAAATGGCCTGCACTATTGCCAGTCTGGGCTCATATGAAAACTCTGTGCAACCAGGGGAAAAAATACCAGCCTTTTACCGTGTTGGTGAAAAGGCTAGTGGGAAATTGGCACTGGGAAAGAGGGTAGTTGTGAATCTGTGATAGGGAGGAGAAGGAGGCATGTCTGCAGTCAAATCATTCCTATGCGGACTATGGTAAACCTGAAATCCAAAGTAAGCACAAATCCAGAGGTCTTGCCTTGGTCCTCAAGGCACAATAATCCACATCCCAGAATCACAAGGGTGTGTGTGTGTGTGTGTGTATTTTATAAATGTGGAATTGAGTGCTGCATAACGAAGGAGAATGAAATACTTTTCTTACCAGTTGCCTAGCAAAGATCCCAGTTTCAACTGGAAAATGGATTTTTCCCTGACTGTCCTAAAGTGTTGTGCTAATTTGCTTTGCAGTTATACAGTTGCCATACTTCGCCTTATATATGGCTTTTTACAGTGGCTAGTAATGTGTTCCCAGAATATTGTTTGTAAAGCACTTTGGGATAAAAGGAGTTACAGTAATGATATCTTTCTATTTACAAAAGTATAGAAATAATTAAGAACTTACTTAGGTTCTTCTAAATACCTGTGAGAGCAGACAAATTGCATCAGTTCATAGAGTTCAAGTTATATATAGGCAAAAACCTCTTCTGCCTACTTTGTTTTGTTATATTTAAGTGCTTATATCTCACCCATCACAGTGGTATCTGGAGTGAGTTGGTTTCTGCTAGAAAGTATAGCAGCTGAGTTTTCACCCGTACAGTGCATTGCTTATCTTTACTGTTGAGCTCTATTGGATATGCTACACTCACTTGTGTGCAGGATTTCACTGATGACAGTGGGAGTTGTGCACACAGAAGGACTGCAGAACATGCAGTAGAAATCCATAGTGCAGAGAAGAGATCTGCAGTGTGGAATGGAAAATTTTGCCCTTAGGGAAACAGAATATCAGTTCCTGGGGTGCCTTAGAGGGAAAAGCAGTGATTAAAAAAATCCCAAAACCATTGTCCAAAGAACCATCCCAAAACCTCCCACCATGCTGAAGAGAAGACTAAATATTCTGAAGAAATTGGAATAAACCTGGAATTTCCTTAGCAACACTAACCAAACCCACTTCCACATTGCAGAGTGCTGTTTCTGAGAATTCAGCATTTAGATACTATGAAGGAAACAGCATGGTCAGCTGGACCAACCCTATTTGCAGATTAATTCCCATTTCTTGTGCCTAATTATGTTTTCACTGTGCTAAATCTGAAGCAACTCCACTGAAGTCGTTGGGATTAGATTGGTGTAAAACCAGTGTGAGAGCAAAATCTAGCCTGCTAGATGTAAGCTTAATGTGCTATTAGTTTAGCATTATGAAATGCTGCTGATTTACTCTTACGTTATGTAAAGCTTAGACATTTTCTCACTCAGGGCTAGACTATGCTGTCCTACTTAAATTGAGTAGTCCAAGAAAGCAAAATATGTATCTTCCAGCTACTTTGTGAATATCTTCCTTAACATTATTGAAAAATAATATTGATAATTTGCACAATCAGTGGATCAGATGCCTCCAAACACAGGGAGGTTTTCGACACCTGTAAATTGTCTACATTTTGCCTGCATATTTTGCTACTTGTCAATGTGACCTCCAATTATTATCAGAGCTTAATGTTGTCTGTGATTATGACTAGGAACAATCTGGAAATGAGGTAGAAGCATGTTGGAAAATGCAGAACAACTGGAGATGTAACAAACAATAATTCCAAAAGCACTGGCTCTTAGAAGTGCTACTTCTAGGAATGCAACCAGATTTCTTTCTTTGAAGAGCCCCCACATGAAAGTTTGGTGAAAGCAACACAACTGGGGCCCAGTAGGTTTGGAAACCTATCAAGGGTCCCAACACTGGACTGGTCCAATTCCTCCCTGCTCTTGCTTTGCGTCCAGTAAATTGAAAGGTCACTGCAGATATTAGCCCTACAAATATTCAAGTTCCTAATAAAACTGGGCACATTTCATATTTGATTGTTTCTGCCAGTGAACATGGCTTTTCACCATGAAGACAGAGATCCCCAACCTTTGGGGAAAATCATCAGTTTTCCTAAATTTGTCCTTTATGGACGTTTGCTATTTTCATATCCAAATGACTCTCTCACTATGACAACTGCCTTTAGCTTCCAAGAAAATTGAGATGAAGGCAAAAAATATTTTCTTTCACAAACTTGATTATTTGTTTGTTTATTTTTGCCATGGGTGAGATTTTTTAATATCTCTCTACTATCAGGTGAGGACAAGTCTAGCTCTGGTAGAATGTTGGTGTATAAATATCATTTTGTATTTATGATTATTTTTCTGCCCTAAGAGTCTATTCTCCCCTCATTGATCTTGTGTCACTCCTATCAATGCTAATCAAAGTTACCTATCCATGCAGGGTAGGCTACTCTAGCAAATGACTATGGGCCAGAATTTTTCCCCTCACATATTAATGTACAGCTCTTGTTTATTGTGTGCAAGTATATGAGGATAGAATTTGACTTGAAATGTTAAAAAGCAGGAAGTGCAGCTATATGAACCCTTCAGAAAAGGTACACAAAGTGGATAATGGGTACAAGACCAAAACCATAAGTTAGCTCAAGTCTTAAGTAGCAAAACGTATGGGCCATTAAGCAGGGTCACCCTTAGACACACACAATGCGAGCAACTTAATCTCTGAGCTTTTTCAACAATTTACAGGCCAACCTACATAACACTGTACAGGAGCCCCATCCAGCAGGGTCCTGAGCACTGCCTGCAAAGGGTTGAGTGTCCTCAGCTGCCACTGGCATTAGCGGGAGTACCTCACAGCATTGGGCCCTATGGGAGCATACTGGCTCTTGCTATGCAGCTAGCTGTCTTACTGCAGACACATAATCATTACCAATCAGTTATGTGGAAAGGAAGTCTTCCTACTCTGCAAATAAGTTAACTAGAAATCCTGCAAGGAGAACTTGAATGAACATTGCTTGAAGGGGAAGATGATCTATTTCTAATCATTATGTTTTTGTTGTATTTCTGAATGAGTGTTAAAATTTATCTCTGCGAAATGTCTACCAGAAAATGAACAAAGGCCCCATAATAGTTCTAATCCTTCTCCTTAATATGTGCACCAGAGGGTGCTGTGCTGTGGGTCTGAATGGGAATATTAAACATTCCAAAACACGTTTGGAGTTCCAATAAATAATGAAAGGCAAAATGCCTTACTGTAGATTCTTGCCTCCCTTTAAAAGGAAAAACAACATAGTTTTAAACTGCAGCTGACTGCAAAAAAAAAAAAAAAAAAAAAGTGAAATATGTGATGTGGTGTTTTTACCAACTGTCTAAATAAAAGGTATAGTAAGTCACTGTGGAAAACAGAAAATCTTTCTTTATTTTAAGAGCTGCAGTTTAAGAGTTTTCTATGAAAAAGCTTCCCTTAGGTTTGTAACTTAAACATTGCCCATCTGCTATTTCCTCCCTGGTCTGCATTTACAGTAAATCTGAGATTTCCTTTTTCAAAAAATATATTTTAAAAAATGTACAGATTTTGCCAACAATATCTGTGCAGATAGTGAGAAGTCTAATTTAAGTTACCACTGGATTAAATGATAGTTTCCTTCTAGCCCATATTGAAAGAGAGGGGGGTTTCTTCTTTGGTCTAAATGCTTGCAATAGGACCTCCGTAAGTTGTCCTAGAATAGAAGGTGGAATGGGAATGGGAATGCTAAGTAGGACATGAAGCCACTTTCCAAAATCACGTAGAAAGAAATGGAAGATGTGCCCACTAGGAGCTGGCTCCAAAACCCATTGCAGGTAATGGAAAGATTCCCATGGTGTCTGAGAGATCAATCATATGATGTACTGTACTGGGACCCTGTGCAAGCTTCTGAGTGTCCTCAAATTAGCATATCTGTAAATCAGGCCCCTTGTTCTCAGTTATCATAGTTTGATGCATAGCTTATTAGTTCATGAGGCTCATGAAGACTTTTTTTTTCATACAGTCTCACTTTGTAAAAGAGGCTCCAGATCCTGGTTCTGGTTTGAATTACCTGTACGCTGGTATACATCTGGAGTAACTCCACCGAAGTCAACGTAGTTCCATTGATGGAAAATTGGTTTGAAATTATGATGAGGCCCTTTGGGTCTATCCATAGCATTAATGCTGTTTTACAACACAGAATCTTACAAAACAGAACCACACGGTGCATTACACTAGCCACAGCTATGCCTGGATTCTTGAGAGGAGACTGAAGTCACTAACACTTTAAAGATAATCTATAAGAAAGGAATTCAAAGGCAGAACTTCTCCCAGCTCCCAACTTATATTTCTGTCTCTGACTCCCATTATTAATGAAGTCATTCACTTTCATAAAAACAACTACACAAGTACTTCTAACCATATCTATAAAACTATTTAATGCACTTTTCGAAACATGGCATCTTACAGCCATAGTAATTGCAGTTTTACTAGACCTTTAAATGAGAAGCAGCTACTTATTAAGTTTTGATATGGTGAGCTGATTAGACAAGTTAAACATAAAGGCACAATTTATGCATACTGTATAACCACATGTGAATGTAATGCAGTTCTAGCACCGATGTTTGTTACTCATTGTGATAGGAAATCCTGCTAGGTACACAGTTTTATGCCACTTACAGGTTACAAGTAGTAAAGCGAAAAATGCTGAATTTTACAGGAAAATAATATTCATAAATCTCCTGCAGTGAATTACAGTATAACTCAGAACTGTCTTTGTTTTGCTGCTGCTATGAATTCAATTCTGTTGCCAGTGCAGAAACAATAAACACAGAGCCCAAAGTGGAAACCACTCCCCTTGCATTTGGCAAGTGTTTATAGCCAATTTACAGCTGGACTCTCAAAATGGCTTCTGAAACAGCACTACTAACAAAGAAGCTCTCACAGATGTTCATTCTTCTTCTAGCAAATGGAAGCAGCCCATGGTTCACAAGTGAAAGGTGACTTCTTATGTCCAACCATCTTTTCCCAGTTAATCTGCCTCTGGAGCTCCTCTTTCTCAAAATGCATCATATTTATTTGCCTTTTCTCATATTGAGCCACTCATTTACTAAAGTACTACATAGTTCTGGCATGGTGGGATATTACCCTCAAAAATGGGCTCTGAGTTTTTTCTTCCTCCTGGACTGTATTAACTAGGTATATCATGGAGTTAATATTTCTTTTGGGATTTCTTTGCTTATTATTAAAAGCCAAATTCAGGGACTGATTCTCTACTGTGTTACACTAGTTTTATGTTGGTTAAAAATCAGTGGAATTACACCAGTGCAGACTCCAATGTGACAGTGTTTAGACTCAGATTTACAGTTTGGGGGTTCCCAACTGGAAACACATGCATCATTCAGTTTAGATGCCACATCCACGTGTTAAAATGGTCAGCATGGTCTATACTTTGTATGATGTTGCTTTATTGCAAAATAAGATCTTTCTAGAGAGAGAATAATATACTCTTTCATTATATCAGGAGAGCATGTCACACATGCATTAATAAACTGCAGTGTTGAGAACTGCAACTAAAAGCTTTATACCTGGATTAAAAGGCAACTGAAGGCCGGATTCAATGACGTACTTCACCACATGCATAACTTTAGGGACGTGAATAGTCCCACATCTACACAGCAAAAAGTGAGTCTCACAGCCCAGGTCAACTGACTCGAGCTTGGCATGCTAAGGGGCTAAAAATGGCAGTGTGGATGTTCCCATTTGGGCTGGAGTCCAGGCTCTGAAACCCAGCAAGGTGGGAGGTCTCAGAACCTGGGCTCCAGTCCACGCCAGAATGTCTACACCTCCTATTTTTAGCCCTTACTTTAGCGAGAGCCTGTGTCAGCTGACTTGGGCTCTGAGACCTGCTACGGTGGTGGTGGTGGTGGTGGTTTGCTGTGTAGATGTATCCCCACTGATTTCAAGAGGCCTATTTGCATGTTTACGTATCCTGCTGATTAAGGGCCACAGTGAATAAAAGACACCCAACATACATGAAGAAAGTAATACAAATGCTAATCCGCATAGTTTACACCAGGGTTTAGGCTGATTTAATTATGTGTCTCAGGGGTGTGGATTTTTCACAGCCCTAAGTGAGGTAGATAGGTCAACCTAAGTTTTAGACGTAGACGAGGCCAAAGAATGCTCCTGTGAAGCTTTATCTGACTGCTTCTCTAAGGACCTAAACCCTGACTCAACCAGCTCTCTAGCTGCTCCAGGCTGTCTCCAGCAGTACTCCCCTGCTGCTCCTGACCCTGACTGTCCTCCCTTCTGAGTGTTTAGCTCTGTTAATATAGTCCTTACTGATTCCCCCACAGCTGGAGTCAGTCATTATAATTAAATCTCCCTGATACACTCAGTTGCTGTCACTAATTATCACTGAGGTTACGAGGTCACAGGCGAGGTTGAGCCCAGTTTAAATTAAAGGGCCAGCCAGCCCGAGCAGGGCCGCCCAGAGGATTCAGGGGGCCTGGGGTCTTCGGCGCCGGGGGTCCTTCCGCTCTGGGTCTTCGGGGCACTTTGGTGGCGGGTCCCGTTGCGAGTGAAGGACCCGCCGCCGAAGACCCGGAGCGAAAGAAGCCCTCGCCGCTGAATTGCCGCCGAAGACCCGGAGCGGAAGAAGCTCCGGGTCTTCGGCAGCGGGTCCTTCACTCGCTCCAGGTGTGTTCGGTGGCACTGAAGGACCTGCCGCCGAAGACCCACCGAAAACTCTCATGGGGGCCCCTGAAAACTCTTGTGGGGGCCCCTGCAGGGCCCGGGGCCTGGGGCAAATTGCCCCACTTGCCCCCCCCCCCTCTGGGCGGCCCTGAGCCCGAGACAACTTCGGACACTTATCAGATTATCACAAGAGAGTCACAACTGCTTCACTGCTGATAAATATCAGGTATATCCCATAGTCTTTTAATGGAGGCTTAGTCAGAGGAAGGACTATAAGATTTGGCCCAGTAATAAAATCTTATATTAATCTAGGAGGATCATAAAACCTGGCTAATGAGGATCTCCTGTGTTCCCAAATGTGCCTGTTTTGTCTTGAAGTTCCCCTGATTTCAGTGGGAGAGTCATATAAAATGACTACAAGCAGAGTAAAATGGGGGGGGGGTCAATATCAGGCCTTATGGCAATAAAAAAGGGTTTCTCCATGTGTAGAAGTGATTGAGTCGATGAAATTATATTTCTAATAACAGAGTTAGTACAGATGGGGATACATGTAGCATTAGCCTGGATCCCAGAATATAGTGAGATAACAGGGAATAAAATGGCGGACAAAGCAGCTAAAAGCACTGTAAAAAATGGAAGGATTCACACAGAAATACCCTTGAGTAAACAGGAATTCAAAAGCCTAATGCAGAAAATTTTGAAAGAGGAATGGCAAGAAATTTGGATCAACAGGGAAAAAAACGAAGAAGACTTTTTTGAATTGTGCCCTAAAGTTGAGGATAGTGACATCTTTCAGGGAAATGGGAAAAATGAAGTGATTTTGTTTAGAGTACTAAATGACCATTGTGGTATAAACAAAATCACTTTTGAATAAATAAACACAAAGGTGGACTATGTGTGCGCTGTACGGTAAAAGAAACAATTGATCATCTTTTATGGGTATTGTAAGGGCTTGGATAAAGAAGGGGATAAAGAGGAATTTAAGGTAACAAAAGTTACATGACATTAATCAGTAAAAATATCAAGGAAATGGGGTAGTATTAAGGAGAAAAGTTACACTACCTTAAAGACACAGCGCAGAATGAAACAATATAAACTGCTATGTATTTAGGAATTACAGCTGGTGGCCACTCTAGACCAGGGGTTCTCAGGACAAAATTTTTGGTGGCCTCAGAGTGGTGGCCGCTCTCATACTTTTTATTAAAATACTTAATTAGCTTTAGGAAAAACAAATAAATATGCACATACATACGTCCATGTCGTTGTAATTTATTTATTGCTAGCTAGTAAGTCTGTTGTGAAAAGTGATATTAACAAACATACAAGTATCACTTTTTACAGCAGACTTACACAGCCCTGGCAAGCCTAGGGACAAATTAATCCCTGGATAGGGAGTTGGGGGAGGCAGCAGGGGCCAGGGATGATGGGGATGGGTGGGTGGGGGCCAGGGAAGCAGCAGGGGGCTGGAGCCTGAAGCCCCACCACCACAGCCTGAAGCCCCATGGCCAGGGGACGGGGCCTGGGGATAGAGCCTGAAGCCATGTGGCTGGAGCCTGGGATCTGCTGCCATGCAGCCGGAGCCTGGGGATGCAGCCTGAAGCCCCATAGCCAGAGTCTGTTGCCCTGCCACCCCAGGGCTGAAGCCCAAAGCCTGAGCCCCACCGCCCCTGGGAAGGTGGGGAAATCACGGGCTGCCTGCTCCTACAGCGTTGTACCCAAGGTGTCTCCAGAGGGGGCAGGGCCCAGCCCCTGCTGGTGGCCCCAGCAGCCAACAACAAGGTGGTGCATCCAGGAGCAACAGGGAGGGGAGGGACCGTTACTTTGCCCCCTCAATCACAGCCCAGGAGGCTGTGGCTGCAAGAAAAGCCCCTGGTGGCTGCATGTGGCCACGGTGGCCGCATTTGAGAAACGCTGCTCTAGACTATCCAGTCAAGTCTGCTTTGCCATGAAAAAAAAAGAAAAGAAAAGAAAAATGGGGGAAGGAGGGGCAGGAAAGAGGTTTTCAATAGAAAAGAGAGGGTTAAATGAAAAGGAGCAGAAAAATAATAATATATTTTACTGGGAAAATAATGTCCTTGATTAGGCAAAGAGTCTTCCCTCACTCCCAACGGCAGAAAAGCAGATACAGTTGTTCTCAGCCTCAGATGCAACTGAGGATCACACAGTACAGTTCAAGTGGGGATGTGTGCAAAGGTCACCTTTGTCTCCCCAGATGCGGTGTACCATGCCAGTGCCCTCAGAATAAGTTAATGGACTTTGCAGACTGGTTTAAGTTATAGTGGCCCAAAGTGATGATCATAATAATGTAGAACTGGAAGTTATCTTGATTGGTCATCTGGTCCAGTCCCCTGCACTGAGGTAGTACTAAGTAGTATCTAGACCATCCCTGACAGGTTCTGAAAAACAGGTCTGACCTGTTCTGAAAAACCTCCAATGATGGAGATTCCACAACCTCCCTAGGTAATTTGTTCTAGTGCTTAACTACCCTTACAGTTAGGAAGTTTTTCCTAATGTCTAACCTAAATTGCCCTTGCTGCAATTTAAGCTCATTGCTTCCTGTCCTGTCCTCGGTGGATAAGGAGAACAATTTATCACTGTCCTCTTTATAACAACCTTTTACATACTTGAAGATTATTATCATGTCCCCCCTCCGTGTTCTCTTCTACAGATTAAACAAACCTAGTTTTTTTTAATCTTTCTTCTTAGGTCATGTCTTCTAGACCTTTCACCATTTTTGATACCGTCCTCTGAACTTTCTTCAATTTGTCCACAGCTTTCCCAAAGTGTGGTGCCCAGAACTGGACACAATACTCCAGCCAGGCCTAGTCAGTGCCAGGTAGAGTAGAAGACTTACTACTTGTCTCTTGCTTACAACACTTCTGGTAATACACCCCAGAATAATGTTCACTTTTTTTGTAACATTATTACATTGTTGACATTGTCTGTGATCCACTAGAATCACCAGATCCTTTTTTGCAGTACTCCTTCCTAAGCAGTCAGTATTATGTTGGTTTGACATAATTTGTTCTTGACAAATCCATATTGATGGTTACTTTATTACCTTATTATCTTCTAGATGCTTACAAATTGCTTGTTTGATTATTTGCTCCATTATCTTTTTGGGTACCAAAGTTCATCTGGCTAGTCTATAATTCCTTGGATTGTCCTTATTCCCCTTTTTATAGATAGGTACTATATTTGCCCTTTTCTAGTTCTGGGATATCTCCATCCTCCATGAATTCTTAAAGATAATTGTTAATGGCTTAGAGATCTCTTCAGCCAGTTCCTTAAGTATTCTATGATATATTTCTTCAGGCGGAGCTGACATGACAACATTTAACTCAGGGATCGGCAACCTTTGGCACGCGGCCTGCCAGGGTAAGCCCCTTGGCGGGCTTGTTTACCTGCTGCGTCACCATGTTTGGCTGATCGCAGCTCCTAGTGGCCACGGTTCGCTGCTCCAGGCCAATGGGGGCTGCGGGAAGCGGCGGCCAGCACATTCCTCAGCCGGCGCCGCTTCCTGCTGCCCCTTACCATGTGCAAAAACGTAACCGTTGTTGTTTTTATAGCTTTGCTAGGAAACTCCTTCAAAATCAGGACTTATCCTGAAAATGACATATCTGTAAAGCAAAGTGGTAGTAACAGGTGCTGCTGTTCCACTCACACACAGCTACATGCACGTATAAAATTTAGATACACTTCTACAGCATGTAACAAGGTTTAGACAGGAAAAATATTTTTTGATAGAAGTCAAGCTTGATAAAAGGGATGCATACTGTCATGCCTGAAAGTACGGTATTAATAATTAAGCCATGCAATCATTACTCGGGATATTATTTCTTAAATATCTCTTGCAAAGGCAATATGATTACATATGAATTATATCGATTTTCTACCAACAACAACAAAAATCCACAGAAATAGGAACTGAATTACACTGTCCAATTTGCTGTAAAGTTCACTGTATGGGAAGAAATTAATCAAAGCTACCACCACCCATTTTTATGGGAACATAAAATGGTGTGAACTTCCATTTTTAATGAAGATGCATAACACTTTTATGAAGACTGACTAATAACAGTATAATGAACTGAAAGCTACGGATACATTAAGAATGAAAACTTTGAGAGATGTATTTACTGTGTCTCTTGTTTCAAGCCAGGGAGCAGTTCCTTTTGAATCTACCCACAGAAGAGGAACGTCAAATGAAATTCATGTGAACTCCATATAAATTCATCTCCCTTGATGTGTAAATGGTCTATGGAATTTGGTAACCATTGCATTCTAGCTAAGTTCTCTACCCAGCAGTAATGTTCTGCCTTTTTCTCTGCAATGTGGGGTACCATGCAGTCTTCTCAGAGTCAGCCAATCTGAGTGGATGGATGGATGTGCCTGACAAGTTTCATGGGAGCCTCTGGAAGAGAGCTTCAAGGGAATGAAGGAATTTGCTTAGGCCCTGACTTCAATGGGGAGGCCAAGGGTTGCTCTGTGTGGTTCTGTTGGCAGGATAACTAAGTGCCTTCATTGATTCATGTCAGTGACATCACAGCAGAATTTTTGGAAGCCTTCACGAGCCATTGCTAACATGACAAGGGCCTTCATTAGTAGAGCGGGGTGAATACTGAAAAAAAAAGTGAGTATTAATTAAAATGAATTAAATATTAATCAAATGTTAAACTAATTTACTTTGACTGCATTCACACCCCTTTTGTACTCACTTTCCTCCAACATTATAGCAAATGTGTTTACTATTGGGAATATTTGCTGAAACAGTGAATTTTAAGCATATAACATTTTAAGCTTTTTAAGCGTATGTGAGGAAAGCAAATTGGAAACACCTAATTGCATGTATTCACACCAGAGTTCTGGGAGTTATGTTTATCCAACAAGGAAGCAGAAATATACCACATGGTCTAGCTGTCCAGTCAAAACAGCTTCAATTCTAAGTATCAAATACTTTCAATAACTTACATGCAAGCAAGCTACAAATCAAGAATTATTTGACGACATTTTTCAGTGAATAATTTGGAATAACAAATACATTTGAGAAAATTGTAATCTTTTGGTGTGCTGGACCATTTGCGAACAGCAAAAGATGAAATTTGTTGAATAAAATATTTGTTGTTAATAATTCAGACAGCTCTGTTAATCAGTCCCTTCATCTCACCCTTTTGTGTTAATCTTGAAAATTAGTTTAGAAGCTACAGAGAGCTGGTATAGTAGCTAGCATCTATCTGGGAAAAAAACCTCCAATTTATATTTTTTGTTTTAAAAAATTCTCCTATCCTACTTAGTCTTTTGCCATGGTTCAGTTTTACTATGGCTTTAGACAACATTTTTAAAATGTAAGCAACATCTTAAAGCTGTGATAGACTTGAAAATTGATGAGCAGGAGGCTGACTGCTAATCGACTTCCAAGAATTTTGCATGGATGACAGAGGACTTCCTGAGCACCTAATCCACCTAATAGTTAGTGGTTGATATGACGCCTGTACGTCATATCTAAGTCAGGGTATAGACATAGATCTAGTGGGTCTTTTCCATCTCTCACTTCTATGATCCTGTATGTCAGTTAAGTGCTCAAAAATTGTCTTCCTAGATTAGTGGTTCTCCAATTTATTCATTCTATGCTCCATTATCAGCTGAAAGAGTGTCTCGTAAGTCAACCTTGCATCCAAACACCCCAATTCCAAACTGCTTCACTCTTAAAAACTGTGGTGGTCCACAGACCACATTTTGTGAACCTCTGAGCTACACACCTGGCTTCCACAGGGCTGTATAGTATTCTGACACCCTAGCAGTCTGATTCTTTCAGTCAAATCTTGGCAATCAAAGGAGCATGTTCTGTAGTAGTGTGTAAAATGAGCTTAGTTTAAAAAAATGTTAAACATTCTGGGACAAACCCACAACCTCAAATTTGAGTGCCTCTGAATTTTGTGGTTGGGAGGAGCATTTTGAATCAGATCCCTACTCAGAGCCTGAACCCATGGTTCTGGTTCTGAGTCGTATATAGATCCAAAAGGGCCTGTTTTCCAGTAGCTTTGGATGCACTGTAAATCATTGCAGAACAAGTCACCATTTCAGCACTACCAGATGAGACTCCCAACTTTAATTCAGCCCTCAGCTAAACTTGATCCAGAGCCAAATACTGGCTCTTCAGCCCATCTCTATCAAAATCCTGTCTGTCTTTGTTATAAATAGTGTTACATTAGTCCTATTATTAATATTATAAATTTATTATTTTAAAATAGTGTTACATTAATCCTATTATTGATTTATTTATTTATCATTTATTATGGTAATTCTTAAGGCTGCAACTGAGATCAAAGCCCCATTGCGCTAGTCTCTGAACAAACACACACAATTAGAAAACATCCCTACCTCAAAGAGCTTAAGTTCTGTGTTTTCCTATTGGAGGAAGTGTTGGTGAAATGGACAGGTCTAGGAAGGAATGCCTTGAGGAAGAAGTGTGGGGGAAAGGGAGACTACAACATGTAAAGCAAGGAGACTGAATTCTGGGTCCACGATAAGAAGCCATTTTGGGGGGGGGGGTGTCTCCTGAGTCAGGATTAAGACGCTGCAGGTGCGGCACAGCATTAGTTTACAGAACCTCTACAGCTGGCACCAGCTAGAATCCTATTTCCTGCTCAACAGACCTTCAAAAGGGGGGAGGGGTAGCTCAGTGGTTTGAGCATTGGCCTGCTAACCCCAGGGTTGTGAGTTCAATCCTTGAGGGGGCCACTTAGGGATCTGGGGCAAAATCAGTACTGGGTCCTGCTAGTGAAGGCAGGGGACTGGACTCGATGACCTTTCAAGGTCCCTTCCAGTTCTAAGAGATAGGATATCTCCATTAATTTAAATTTAAAAACATTCCATTCAATTTAAAGGAAAGAGGGCTGGTTTTTTTGTTCTCTGTCCTAAAGTCTATTGGGTTTGTCCATAACGTCCCATTGACAAAACTACTAGCAGTTAAAAAGACTCTCAAACAGCTCAACCAAATACAGTAGCATAAAAACTGCTAATCCCCAGGCAGGGTTTTTCTCAGTTGCATCTCAGTTTGGGCCATATATTAAAAAGCTTTTGTCTTTCCGTTGAGATGGGAGTAAAATCTTTTTTGAAAAAAAACGTGTGTAGTAAACAGAAAATCCATGATTTAAATTAATGATTTATTCCTTTAAAGCCAGTGTGGAATCTATCATCGGCATGATAAGATGCACATTGTCCTCTATCTGCATATAGCCGTGTCGCTGTGCAATATCTGGCAGCAAATATGAAAAAATATCAATTTTTCCTGGTTTCAGGCCTATCTCCCGAGTCTTGAGATATGTCTCACTTGTTTTTCAAAAACCGCTGCAAGTAATTTAAGCACTGCACTCAGAGGAAGAGTGTGTCTATATGTGTCTGCACACGTCTGTATTACCTGACTGGCACTAATATTTGTGTTTGTTAAAAAGGAGGACTGCAGCTGTCCTCCAAGTATATTACTGCAGAGGAACTGATCATTAAGAACCTGATCTAAAGTCAATGGAGCCTGAGCCAAAGCCCGAGCCAAGTGAAGTCAATGTAAAGATTCCCATTGATGTCAATGAGGGTTCGATCAGGCTCTTAGAGCCTAAATTTTAAAATTGTATGTGCCCATTTCTGTGCCCATGTTGAATTACCAGCAAAACTTACCCTGTGGGCAGGTTGTTACGTAATTATCTGTTGCAGAGTTTCTTGCATTTCCCTCTGAAGCATCTACTATTAGCCACTGTTAAAGACAGCCACTGATGCATCCCCAGAATGCAGGACATGGGCCCTTGCTTGTGTCCATGTGAGTTTATTCCAGTGGGGATGGGGCAGTGTATTCTGCAAAATGGCATCCTCAGTTCATGATACTAGACCAAACCATGTCTGGTTTTGTCTCAGTACTGGACAGGGGACAAACAACACAAAAACAGGACTGTCGGGCTTAAAACAAGACGAATGGCCTGCCTAGACTAGATGGAGCTGGTCTGGCAGTTCCTGTGTTTCTTAACAACATGAATGATTTGCAGTCACAACTCATTGTGCCCAAACCAGGCCTATGCACCACTTAAATTCCACTTATTCCCTAGCTGAGTGCTTAAGCGGTACATGGGTGGGTCTCTTCTTGCCCTTCTGCACAGGATTGAATTTCACTTCAGGTTGCAAAACTGTGCCCACAGAAGTGGAGGCCCAATTTGTAAACAAGGCTCTCAACATATTTTAATTGGTACAAGCTAATGTTTAATACAAATATATTTTTCACCTCCCTAATAGATGATTTCACGTTTCCCTCTCAGAGAATATATCCTCAGTCACTGAGACAGAGTGAGTTTCTGCTGCTCCTTGCCATTTTGGCTAAATCTGCAGCACAGATTTTTAAATGTTTTCTATTTGTTTTATTACAACTTTTTGTGAAACCTTATGTTTGATGAGCAAACAGTGGGTAAACATTTTGCACTGAGACTTAAAAAAAAGAATAATTTTCTCAAATAGCCCCTTTCTTACCTCGCGCCCTGATATCATGCGGCAATAGCTGGTCCCTTTCAACATAGGAGAACCAGAGGGATAAGAAGGGAGACAGCAGCGTGGAAGTACTGGGTCCCTCTTCCGCCCATATGGTTCAGGTTTGCATCTTGGCTGGCATGATAACACAATTGCTGGCAGATCGAATGTTTAGTCTGCAGAGCATAGCAGCCAATGAGTTGGGGTGTAATGTACATGTGAAGATGTTTGTAATATTCCACACTGGCTGAACATACAGCAGGAGTGAATTCAAATGCAGTGAATACAGAGATGCTGCATGAATCCTTCTGTCAGCACAACAGTGTCATTTTCAGGCTTTTGCCCTTGAGAAGGCAAGGACTGTGCCTCTGGGGATAGGAAACTGCACCCATCACTGTGGCAGAAATTTTTAGCTTGCAGCATCAAAGGCCATGTATTCTGATGCATTTTAAAGGTACTTTGCATCATCGATTTATCACCCCTTGAAATATTACTGTAGATCGGTGGTTCTTAAACTTTTGTACTGGTGACCCCTTTCACAGAGCAAGCCTCTGAGTGCGACACCCCCCCTTATAAATTAAAAACACTTTTTTTATATATTTAACACGATTAAAAATGCTGGATGCAAAGCGCGGTTTGGGGGGGAGGCTGACAGCTCACGACCCCCCATGTAATAATCTTGCGACTTGCTGAGGGGTCCCGACCCCCAGTTTGAGAACCCATGCTGTAGATGAATGTTAATAGTAACTAAGCAAATGGGTGCTGCCCTTTCTACCCCCAGACGGACTGTCAAAGCCAGATGCACAATAGGTTGGGATTGATTCCTGGCAGCCTTGAGGACTGGGGGACAGTAAGAGTGATGTACAGTTACCTTTGCCCATCATCTGTCCTGTGAAAAGTGATGGCTGCACCTGAGGATTGGGGTCTTTGTTTCTAATAGTTGTTTCTCCAATGTTGAAATACCATTTCTGGAAGGAGTATTTCTGGAAAATGTGGAGCTTGAGAAAGGCCAAAGGTCAGTAGAGAGTGCTGGAGGTAGCCAAGCGTCTCAGGCCACCTATCTTTTAAGACACTTGAATGTTTGCGAAGGATGCACAGTGAATGCAGTGCTGCGATGAGTGGAAGGGAGCAAGGTTAGGGGAGAAGGAAAGTACTGAACTACTAGTAATTAGAGATACTCTCAAGCTAGATAACCAGATCCAAGCACCTCTGAACTTTAGGTGGAGGACATTCTGAACTAAATTTTGAATCTGGTTTTTATAACAGGCCAGACCAAAACTCCAAATCTAAAAATCCCTAAACATTTTAGAGTGCTAGAAATAACTTGCACCTAATCTTCAGGCTGGGGATCATGTATACCTCTGAACGACAGACTGTTGATCTTTACTGAGGGATATGAACACTACCAGGGGTTCTGGAACAATTTTTATAGTGGGGGTGCTGATGATGGAAACCATGTATTTGGTGTTTGTTATTACTACATCAAAGCAGGGGTGTGTGTCAGGACCCCCAGCTCCCCTAGTTCCAGCAGCATTGAAGAGTACTATAGTACAAATAATAATAACCATGAATACATAACACTGAGCATTTTATTCACATTTTGCAACTTGAGCCCACCTCTGCTATCAAGATTCCCAATTTGGAATTATTTCCTTTGTATCTTCACTGCTAATGGGAGCTTTCCTCCTTCCCCCTAGAGGCTTGAAGACATTCTGTGCTTCAAGGCTTCATTCCCTGCGTTCTTTTTTTCAGGGTGTCACTGAGCTCCACTCGTGGGTGGCGGTGAAAGGGGGAAGGCACAGAGATCCTTGCAGATAGTTCAAACAGATTAAGAAGAGTGAGCTGCAATGTCGCTGAAGTAGTAGGAATTCCTTTTATTGAAGAATACATATAATAAAGATAGAACAAAGGGAGTGAAATGGTGAACAGATGGGTGGGTGTTCATCAGTGGCTCATGATCTGTGTGTGAACAGTGTAGTTCATGCCCTCCCTTTTTTGTTGTTGTTTTTGATGCATCAGGATGGGATGTGATATGATATGACAGAATGTGTCAGAAACTTGGGGGGAAATGAAACCTCCTTCTTTTTTGAACATCAAACTATCACTATCAATAGGAACAGCAACTGTTCAAAATTTGTTTCAGAACTGCCAAGAAGTGAACATTCACGGGAGAGAGAGAGGGGGGGAAAAAAAATTCCCGGCTGTTTGCAAGGTGGACACAAATGCAAACGGCAGGAGGCTGACAACTTGACACATGTCTAATAAATCTAAAGCATGTGGAAAAAAGTCAACATTTCACTGTATGAGAAAGCATTACCAGGATAAAAAATAGTACGTGAAAAAGAATAACCATGTAAATATATCTATGTACACTGAATTCAGTAAGTAATTTAGCCCCTGGAGCCTCAACTCCATTTAAAAAAAAAAATCTGAGACACTTTGTTTAAAGCAACATTTAGCTTCTGTGCTGAGGATGCAGGGGCTTTGCTGCATTATAAATGAACAAGGTGCAAAAGCTGAGTCCAGTGAGCAGATGTTGGAGACTCACTGTGCTGGTGACAAAGGGCTAGAGTGCAAGAACCTTCAGCGTCACGGCTGTTCTTCAGCTCAGAGCAGGAAAGGTTTTAATTTGACAAGTTGGTTGGATGCAGGGAATTCACAGAGCCTGGTCAATGCCAAACAGATTTGGCCACCTACAGCATGGCCACACTCAGCCAAGAGAATAGCAGTTGTGGAGATTTCTACGCTACAAGTACTTGACACTAGGCACATACCAGGGAGTCCATAGGAGGCTAGTTACCAGAGCCTGTGAATTCCTTTAAACAGGAAAAAAGCATGCAAGAGAAAATCATGTTTCCAGTATTAAAATAATTAAGGATTTTTATTTTAGATGGCTGGGTTGATTATTTTTTAAAGCTCCTAATCTTGTTTTCCTACAGTTGATATGATGCAAAGTACAAGCATGAAAATGAATGCCAAAACTAATGGCAATTCTCATATAAGCCCCATGTAAACAGAAACATCAGCATTAAAGTTATGAATCTTCATTTGTGCCACTGAGCTAAAATGTGTATCTTTCTGCATTAAAGGAATATAGACATACAGCAGTGTGTAGTGTCTATGTGCAGTACAGAAAACTGACATGGTCTCTCCAATTTATGAGGAAATTGACATAATTTTCAAAAAAAAGGCAAAGCCACTTGTGAACTGGATTTTGCATAATGGGATTAATTTGGTTGACTGTCATATCAACTGTGCTGCAGAATGCAAGTTAATCACAACATCAGACTGATTTAAAAGACGAAAGAAAGAAGGAGAGGAAAAATAAAGAAAGGAAAGGTATTTCTTTCCTTGTTTGACTCTCCTTTCATTTAAAATGCATCCTGTTGCTACTGTAGCTGTTATAACTATAGCAAACAGTGTCAGCCTTCTTTTACAATGGATACCTGAGTGAACTGATCTCAGTATGGCCTTCTCTCTCCCCATAAAAAAAAAGTCGACAGCTTTTCCAGGATCATGCAAAACTGCTTCCAAGGAATGCCAAAACTATATGCTAGATGTAGTTCCTCAGAATTTAAACTGATCAGCAGAGTTGAAGCAACACTAAACATCTTGTCATTCAGAACTCAATTGCTGCCTTCTCCTCCACTTACTCCCTTCTTCTGAGAAACCAATTCTCAGCAGTTGGCTGCCTAGTGTACCAGTGTTGCTACCCTTTTTTGGATTTCTCCACAGCTTTGCTTACAATACAAACACTGTCATTCTTCAAGAAGCTCTGCATAACATCAGAAAAAGAAATAAGTATTCTTTAGTCATTCACAGTTGATTTGTCCATGTATAAAGATATATGGGAAGGAAGAATGAAATAAACCTTCTCACAGGCTCTCTCACGTTGTGTTCTTGGCAAAGGTTTCAAAAACAGGGGCTGCACATGTACATGACACATCACTTAAGTCCTCTAGTTTCTATGGTTGCAGTGGATTTCGCTTTCAGGGGGCATCCCGGGAAGGAATTAATGCAGCTCAGTGCTTTGGGCATGATGGAATTGAAGAATTAGCTTTGGAAATTGATCCTACCATGATAGTGGTGACAGAGAACAAGGAATCAGGACTGCTGGGATGTCAAAGGAACTTACGCTTCCAAAGTACAGTATCATGTCAGTGATTTCTGAAGAACCTTGCACCATACCAAGGCCTATTACTGCTCCTTCCTCCCTGCCTCCCTTCGTCTCAGCAAGCATTGCGCTCTATCCAGTACAGCACACTGACTAGGTTAAACAATTATGGTACACTAATTGGCCTGTGTCGGTCCTGATGAGAAAGTAAACAAATGCCACGCAGAAAAGCTGAGACAAATTGTATCTAATTAAATTGATGAAAAAAGTGACATTCCTCCCCCCACCCCCAATAAATAAATAAATACACAAACTAGCCAACCCACAGCCTTGCAAACACCCCAGGCTTACAGCTACACGCCCCTCTCGTTACACCTTGCACCTGCCCCCTCTTGTTACACATTGCACCTGCGAGGGAGCGGGTGTGCCATGCAGAAGAAAACACAGGTGGCCAATGGGGCCACCACAAATGCAGGGCCCACTGGGGATGACAGTAATGAGACCACCTCATGCCAAGTGCTGTATTCTTTGTTCAAGGGCAGAGAGCAGGCTGCCTAACATGGGTTTGAAATGCCATGACTTTTTATTTTTTTCTTAACTAATAAAAACAACCCTTTGTGATGGTTTGGGAATTTGTCTGCACAACTTCTGCATTCTGGTTGATATGAAGTTATGACAAAGTGTTACTGTCAAAACTGCTGTGTCCTGAAGGCTTTTCTCTATGTCTTTTACCGGCATGAAAAGCATGTCTTCCTCAGGCTGAGGAGAAAAAGAAGGAACTTAACTTTTAACAATGGAAGTTTGGTCACAGTAGTAGGCATCTTTGGAAAACCATTTTTATCTCAACTATCTGAAGGGAGGGGGAATGAGGAGAGCAATGGAAAGTTATCCAAAAGACAGAACTAAGAAAACCAGGTATTGGAAGGAGGCGTTAATAGAGAGCACAGGAAGGCAGAAAGAAGGAAGACGTCAGGCTGGTTAAGGGCAAAGGAAGTAAGCTGGCCTAGGGGGAAGAAGGCCTTAGATTCCAGTCCACAAGCCATGCACTGAAGCAGGACACTGGACCACCCAAAGGACTCTGACCCCGTTCCAAAAAATGCCCCGGGGAAGAAACTGAAACAGAGCACTGCAGTTATGATGTTTATTTTCTAAAGGATCTGTATGGTCCCATGTTTATACATTTAAGTAAAGGAGCAATAATGTGTTAGATTCTGAGCAAAGTGTGTTGGTGTGTTAAATGCTTCACAAGTACTGTGCACCTGCAGAGAGAGTTAAACTGTAAACCAGAAACTCCTTTGGGGTGGAGCTCTGGGAGAGGGTGTATTTAAGTTCAGAGGAGTCTGAAGGGTCTAGAGGGACTAGGCAGGCTCCTGCTCTCAGAAGGGAGTGTTAGACACAGGGTGTTCACTCTGAGAGTATACCCACACACCTCCTGGGTGTGGTGTTCTGTCCCATCTAGTGGCACCGAGACCACTTAAAGAGAGAGTTAAATGAGTCTGCTCTACAGCCTTAGCTAACAGCCAGTTGGCTTTTAGCTCATGCTGTAGAGGCTCATGCACTAAGCTCCAGAGGTCCCCAGTTCCCGCCCGCCCGCCAGGATGGGGGCAGTGGCTGGATTTTGTTCAGGTTCTGTAGGTTAAAACACCTAGGGATTCAGACACAGAGGGGTGGATCCCCCCCACCCACAGCAATCTGGGAGGTGGTCAGCAAAGGGGTGCGAAACCAGATCTGTGACACTCTTAAAAAGAGCTTTTCAAACATTAACTAAGGTTGTGCCCCCTAGATCCTCACACAGAAGGTACTCTCTGCGCATGGATATCCCCCCTTCCAGATGCCGGGGGGTGGGGGTGTCAGGCACATCTGTAGCATCATCCCACTACACCCTGGATCCTGCTGAGGCCTCTCTGAGCTGTCCAAGTTTGTACTTATGTGAGGGCTGCCATCTTGGCTGACACTGGAGATTGAACCCAAGGATTTCCAGAGCTAAAGGCAGAGTCTCTGCAGCTTGAACTAGAGAATTAGACTCTGTAGCTGGGAGCTGTACTAGACACACTCTCTGTGGATCAGGCACAGAAGAGGGACTTGTAACACATGCTGATCAGTGTATTACGCTAGCACAGCCTAGTACAAGAGTTGCAGGAGGATACAGGAAGAATTGTTGGGAGAGGTGCAGCAACAAATCATCTCCTCTCTGGCCAATGGAAGGTAAAGCAATATACATCCTGGGGCCCTGAGAGCAGTTAGAACCATGTGTAGTTGCTGGTACCATGGAGTCACTCTGGGAGCCAGAGCTGGAACTCTGGGACTCCCTGGCAATCCACCAGATTTGGGAGTAGGCCCCACAGCCTTTCCCAGGGCAGGAAACATCCCCTTTGCTCCAGTGGGACATGTTGGGGAGCTTGTCATGAGGGAACCCTTCAGAGAATTCCTCCCTCAGACCACTCTCTTACAGATTTTTTCATGGGAAGGAATGAGCTGGGCCTAATTAACTGGTGAGATGGTAACAGGTCAGTGAATTCTAACTCCAGGGCATTGAGTACAACATATAGAAATTGGGTAGTTAAACCCATTCAAGTCTCTTTCAGTGATAGCCCACTAAGTATTAGTATCCGAGGGCATCATCCAAATTCCACTGATGGTAATGGAAAGAATTGTATTGACTTCAGCGAGTCTTACATCAAGCCCATACTGGCAACATCAGCAACTGATTCTGCATTTCCATACTAATCCTCTGCTTTGACTTGCTCACAGCTTTCCAAAATGTTCATCTATCAGAATAAAATATTCCAGGCCTGGCCTCTGCCTGAATGTTAAGTTTTTGCTTAATAATTTAAGACCAAATTCTTCCGTTGTTTTTGAGTGGGAGAAGAGTGAAAACATACACTTTCCTCTTAGCAAATTCTTGGGACTGTTTTTTGAACAAGTCTAGTACTGATGTATCTGAGGGTTCAAATTTGAAGTTCACTTGAGAAATAGCCCTCCTCGACAAGTCCATTGGAACGAAATGTGATGACCACCATCTTGGCTGACCCCGGGGTTGGCTGGGGTGACTCCAGAGCATTACAACTTGCATTTAAGAGCCAGCCTCTGTTGATGACCGTTATAACAGACCCATGTCCTCTGTGGATTGGGCACAGCCTGGAACATGTAACACACACTTTCCAGTAAGTTACATGGAAAATTGGCTTTGGATTGACTGAGTTGTGAGCCTTTGCAAATCCCACTTTGGGCATGTGCAGTACAGTTGGTAAGGTTGCTTTTGCCCTTTTTAGCCATATTGGAAGCAAAGGCAGGCTGTGCTATGCATGAGTGCGGCTGACTCAGCTGCATGGTGGAAAATGCTATTCACATACACAGTGAAGGAAGCTGAGCTGTAGGAATCTTTACTGCATTCAGTACCAAAGCCTACTGGAGTCAATGGTTTTACACCCACTTTGTAACTGACCATACGGTGTGCAAAGCATGGAGAATCAGGCCCTGTGTCACGTATGTGTCCAGTGTATTGACTCTGTCTGATTCAGGCTGTAAGCGCCTTGGCTATAGACCTTGCGTCTTCTTTGTTTGTACTGCACGAAACCCACTGTTGACAAAATAAGTAATAATATGGAGCTATCTCCTGATTTCACTCAACTGACCCTTCAGGCTGACACATGTTAAGTACTCCATCTTATGCAACACACCTAAGAGCTGTTTGTGTTCAAACATCAGTAAGTTCAAAGCAACAGGGTGTAGCTTAATTAACTATTGCTTATATGGCAGTTTGATGGTACACATATTATATGTGTCATTATAATTAATTATGAGTATAACTTGACTTGCTGTATGTTAATAACATGTTCATGTTTCAGTCAAATTTTGACCATGGACTATGCAGATGTTACAATGGAGAAACATGCTCTAACAGCTGGGCTGGAGCATGTTACTCTGTACTTTGCTCCCTGCAAAAATCACTTAACAAAGGTGAGCAAGCCACATCACCAACCTTTTACATAGGGGGAAACTGAGGCATGGAGCTATTTCGTGACTTTTCCATGGCACCTGACTCTCAGTGTTTTACCTCCTGGACTGTGCTTTTTCCTGGTGAGTAACTACCAGAGAAGTAATTGTCCCAATAAGTGCACATTTACATTCACAAATGTGGGATTTTCACATACAGTTTAGGCAGCCAATTTTGAATGTTTTCCCCAGTGCTTACATGGGTCCTTATTGCACCTTCTCCAGCTGAAATCATCGGGACTTTTGCCACTAGGTTCAATAGAATTATTGTTTTTTATTACAGTTGCACCCAGCTAACCTAACTAAGAACAGAGCCGTATTGTGCCAGACACCGTCTATATACCCAATCCCCACATCAAACAGCTAACTGGACAAGAGAGAAGATTAGCGGTATTGTCCCATTTTACTGGCAGGTAACTGAGACAGCAAGACTAAGGGTATGTCTACACAGCAAAAGCTGGCCTAGCCTTCCCATGCTAGCTTGAATCCAGCTAGCATGAGTAACAGCTCTGAAGACAGCACTGTGTGGGTAGTTACAAACCCATCATGGACCCTGGGTACATACTCTGCTCACTAGCCTTCTCTGAAGCCTGCACTGCTGTGTCTTCACTGCTGTTGATACCTGCATTAGCTAGATTCAAGTTAGCTCAGTTGGGTTAGTCCATGACAGATTTTGCTAAGTGACCAAGATTAGACAGGAAGTCTGTAACAGAACTTGGAACTGTTCCAGTGTCCGGTGTCAGTCCCATCACAATGCTGTGCTTCCTCCTTGTGGCTCTTAGAAAGGTGTTTTATGGGTTTTTTTAAGTCAACAGACATATATGCGGGTCACTGGCTGTTACCTTTGTCCCAGACAATAGCCTCACCCTTCATACGAGACCATTCCCAGCGGAAAGGGAACAGACTAGGAAGAGAGTAACCCAGGATTTACTTAAGGAGAGAATGTTTGGCAACTTATATGTGAATAAGTGACTGATTTGTTGCTAGGGAACTGTTGGAAGGAACCTTTTTGATCTCCCATATGCTTAACATACTACTAATAAATAAACAAATAGCAATAATTATAACAAACCCCAAACCTGTTGTATCTCCAGGATTCATTAAGGATGAAATACAACGGAAATTCTGTAAAAGAAGGTGGCAGGGTGGGACACATTTTGTATTTTCCTGCTGTGCATGGAAATGATGCTTTAAACTAACTTTTTTTTTCTCCTTAAAATTTAGCTTAGCTGGAGCAGTGGGGGAGCCTTCCCTTCCCAGACAGAGGATGAGCAGGCAGACAGTAAATTTCCCCTCTGCCAGTTTTACTTGCATACAGTTCTTCCTGCCTAGTACAGTTAAGTTTTTTAGATACTTTACTTGCATTTCTAATTCAGTTATTCTTCTGAAATTTATTCAAAGGATTTATGCTTATGAAATTATAATATAATGCTGCCTATATGCCAATGAGCTGCAGGCAAAGAAAATAATTTTCTTCAATTTACAGTTATGAGGCTGGAGGAAAATGATGCCTTCTTATCACCTCTTTTTCTTTGTATGTCTCAGTATTTTTTTAAGTCTTCAGAAGGCAGGAGCTGATGATGAATTCTTAAGCAGATCACACTGATAATTGTATTTCAGAACTGTCAACTCTGTGAAGACTGTCCACGGAGGTGTCTCAGTTCACTTGAGCTATTTGTGTCACTGCTTCTCCAGGAACTCAGCCCTCAGTAAAACCCAAATCACTGGGGATATTGTTAAGTCTTGTGAAAGGATTATTAGATCGAAGGAAAATTTATGGATGACACTTTGTAACAATTAATCAGGAACTGTTGATGAAGTTAAGTTGGTCCTTTATTCTTGAACAAAAAAATAAATAAACAAAATCAGCCCCTGTACAAATTGTCAAATGGCCTATTTTGTCACTCTGTTTGATTAATGGACCATTTGGAGTCCCCAAAAAGTCCTAGTACAAATAAAAAAGAATCATAAATATTGAATAAGCTCACAGTACGGTTAACCTTGACTACATTCTGGAACATTCTTGGGCAAAACTTTGCTATTCTGAAAATAAATTGCTGTGGGGATTAAAAAAAACAAATTGGAGATTTTGGAGAATGTCACCTACGCAACCTTGTCATTCTGATTAGCCTGCTGTGATAAATTAGTTTAGTTAGCTTTTGCAATCAGGTCAAAAACTGCAGGCACACTTCTGTATTTTGCTGGTGGGGCTCCCCCTGGCCCACAAAAGGGGCACATGGTGTGAGGAAAGTGCTTGGGCAGTTGCTGTTTTACATTACACACAGTGCTAGGGTGCTGACATATTATTATCCCTGTGTCCTGTGATTTATGGAAATAGAGCCCAAAGTGTGCTAAGAGCATGGGAGTTGTGGTGCCATAAGGTTGCTTCAGAAAGGCTGGTCAAAAGATGGCTAGTGATTTGTGTATATGCAAATGATGAAACCTGAGTTTCTGCTGCTGCGTACATATGCTTCGATATATATTCAGGACATGCTGTTGCCTTCTCTTCCTCCTACTCCACTGTCTCTCCATTGCCAGCTCCCCCCACCCTTGCTTGATGCAGTGGCTATGGCCCTGTCACATCTGACCAATCATTTTTGCTAACCTCTGGTGGTATCTAGGTCACAGTGATCTGTAATTTTTTTGCTTTTATTCACAATGAACAAGTTATCCAGTACTGCTGTTCTTAGTTTAGGCTTGATTCACCAAAGCATTTAACCGTATGCTTAACTTTAAGCATGTGAGCAATCCTGTTGCTATTCAGCACACGCTAAGTGATTTGCTGACTCAGGGCCTTAATCAGTATGACACAACACCTCCCTCACATCCCAATTATCAGTCCCTTTTGACAGCATATGCAGTAGGGTGGCCCACTGACCCCCACAAGCTGCTATACACACAACCAGTTCCTTGAGGCACAAAATCTTTGTGCTTGGGAAGTGGGCTACATTCTGGAATTTACAAAGCTACCTACACTATGAATGTAACATACAGTAAAATGATACCAGTTGTCCCATTAATTACACCCTCTCCATTCGTCATCAGTACAGGTCTGTCGCATCTTACGCACATTTAACATGCGCGATTTCAGCTTTACGCGGTCGGCAAAAACAAAAAACAAAAGAGAAAAATAACAGTTTTAATACTGTACTTGTAGTGCGGGCGATTCCGCCCACCATTCAACTCAATGTAATTTTGACTATACGCGGTTTTCGCTTTACGCGCTAACCGCGGAACGGAACCCCCGCGTAAGATGAGACAGGCCTGTATTAAAATGAGTGTGTGTGTGAGAATCATTTTCCCACGTTTAAGTGTTTCATCATGAGCCCCAAAGACTATTTTCTGCCTGATTTCACCTCTGTAAACAAAAGAGTTCCCCATGTTCACAGGCACCTACGATTACTATGTTTCAGAATAGCAGTAACAATTCTGAACAGGGGAGGATTGGCTCAGAGAGAGTATGAGACACATGGCATTCACATGAAAAATTAGTGGGGTTAGTTCTGTTTACTGCCTGCTGCAAGCCCTTTGGTTCAAGTCACCTTGATTCAGTAGCCCTTCTCAGCAATCAGCCAAAAACTTTAGCTCAGAATAGTGGGAATAGGGGAACAGCAGGGACAGTATGGGGTATTTTAATACTTTCATTTGAAGTTGCTCAGGGGGAGAGAGACAAAGGAGGGAGGATTAAACCTTTCAAACACTATGGTTAGGGCATCAATATGTATGTCTGAAAAGGAATGGTAAGTCCTTGTACAATTTTTGTTTGGCAAAATAGCATAGAGCCTGCAATCAGGCTTCACAGGCAGGTTTCACAGGCAGGACTGGGTTGGTCGGTGTCACTAGTTCAATGAAAGTCTGACAAGGAACACCTGTAGAATGAGCTGTTGGTAATTCAGTAGGAGGTACTTTCCCATAAAGTCCATCCTGAGTCAAAGTCCCTGCAGCAGAATGTTAAGGAGATATTGTCCTGCTTGCTGTTTGTCTAATGAGGTGTAAAACCCGTGGTTCTGAGTGCTTGTGGTTACTTGGGATGGCACTTTTCATAAGAGTAAGATGTTAACGCTGGTGAAATTCCAACTCTGGTAATTGCATTCTGCCTACAGGAATTCCCTCTATAGATTCACTTAGAGAAGGTGGAGTATGCTTTACATCCTGGTCTAGACTATTGTGAATTGTTGCAGTGTGCTGCTAAACAATGGCTGCTTTCTACCTAAGCCATTACCTTTCAGTAATGCCTGAAGTGATACTTGTATATCCCTTCCCTACCTCACAGGAGGGTTGTGAGAACTAATTAACATATCTAAAGTCATTTGAGATTTTAGGATGAAAGCCATAATATGAGTGTAAAGTATTATTATGGATAATCTTTGTCTGAGTGATGTAGTGATGCATGTAATTTCTTTTTATTAGAGAGGATAATATGAAAAACAAATAGCTGTTAAAATCACCAGGCTCCAACCTGGACGATAGTTTGCAGCTAGATACCTCCAAAACTTGGGAATTTATCCTCTTGTCCAAATGCCTTTCTTTACAGCTCTCTGGATGCTATCGCAACTCCCTACTCTTTAAGAGGAAGCTTTCCCAGCTTGTTTTGCAAATGGCTGCCCCTTTAAATTTGGCAGAGAGCTGCAGTTGCAGCCCTGAAGTAGTCCTTTGGCAGCTGTTCCCTCCCATTCAGCTGGTAAGTTCTCTTCTTATGCTTTTCCTTTCACTTACCATGGCAGAGCGGGTGCATTCTCACAAGGCAAAATGGTACCAACTGGCTCTTAAAAATAAAGGAGAAGTTTAGTACTGTCTTTCCTCCCCCACCCCCCATTTACCACTGATAGCAAAGGTATACATTCTCATGGCTGTTATTTCAGTGTTACCTCTGTGTTTGGTCTGATGTAAACATAGAAGAAGACAATCTATGCCCTGAATTGTTTACATTCTATGGGCAATCCCACTTCTAGCCATGGGGGGAAACCAAAATGAGCAGAAAATTTGCTCCTTTTACCACAGTTCTTTCAAAAAGAGGGTGATTGAGCCAACTGGGTACCAGTGACTGCCTAAATCAGACCCAGATTAAATCTGCAGTCATGGAGTGGTGCAGATTTTGATGTCGTCCTTCACAAACAAAGGAACAACATTTCAGCACAAAAATACTCCTGCATTACAAGGAGCCCCATGAATGTTATGAAAACCTTTTCTTCAGATATATCCATAACAACTCATAAGCAAATGGTCACCATGCAAAGGAGTCAAACTAATTAAGCCAGGGTGGGTGGATCCCCACAATCTTCTGTTTGGCTAATCCTTGGGTAAACAAATGCATATGCTCCTTACCATTCCCAAAAGCATCTGTAGCTGGGTTAAGATGTTTTACTCTGGTCTTATACATGTTACTCTGTCACATTTTACAAAGCATGATGCTCTATCCATTTTTCCTCCGTGCCCTATTTTTACCAGAAAAAGAATGCTAAATTTGCAGCTGGGCACCATTATAAACCCTGTTCTAGCCTCCTACAACTTTGGGCCCTGCTAATGCAAACACTTATGCACATACATAAAGTTAAGCACATGCGTAAATATTTGAAGCGTCAGAAAACAGGTTAATAAAATTGATTTGTCCTGAAAATTGCTAGGCTTACTCTGCAAGCAAAGGACAATATTTTTTTTTCTACAAAGTTTGAGGAAAATGAATTCAACTGTTGTTGAGTTAAGAACCTATCCCTGATTTTGAAATAATTGTTTTATATTATTACAATGGTTATAGTATGAATGGGCAGTTTGCGCTGTGGTGACTGGTTGGAGTTTAGGCCCTGATCCTGCAAGCTATTCTGTGTAGGTGGGCCCTCCATGCACTCACAGAGTCCTGTTACCCCCTGGGGTTCTCCCATGTGGAGCAGCTTGCAGCATCAGGAGAGAGCATTGTGATTGTTTTGGCTTCACCACAGTAATAGAGCTTTTCAATTGGCTCAAGTGAGAGAGGACTATACTTCAGAAGCAAGATTTTAATTCTGACTTTGCAGTCGTCTGTGTCTTATCTTGTAATTGGTGCAGAATGGTTCCCAAATAAATTGTGGTTTATATATGCTCAGCAGAGACAGATTTTAGCAGCTAAATTCCCTGAAGATCCCATGCTCCAGCCTGGGATTTCAGAGGGCTGAACAGGACTTTATCTCCAGTTGCAGCTCTGGGTGCTACAAGTCATGCCAAATCTGGGCACCTGAACTGAGAGGAAAGAGACTGTCTCTCCTATGCTCTCATTGACAGCCCTGATGGGCCCAGGAAATACAGAGGAAGAAGCTGTGTGATTTGAATAAAGAGGGAACAAGGGTTGGATCTGCAAGACGTAGCAGGGGTAGGAGGCTGGGGAAGGGGACTGGGACAGAAGGTGGCAGGGGAGAGAAGGAAATTGGGTCTGGGAGTTAGGAGAGGGAGAGTGGGAGCCAAAGAGAGGGTAGACTGGGATTGGCTGTGCAAGGAGACTGGGAGTCAAGGGGGGAAATGGGGGACTGAGATTGCATGAGGAGCTGAGGAGAGACTGGGACTGGCTGGGTGAGGAGAATGGGTTTGAGAATCATTGGGGTGAGGGGAGGAGGAGAGATGTGTAATAAGGAGCTGAAGTGTGGGGGGAAGACTGGGACAAAGAAGTGGGAGTTTGCAGAAGTGCTGAACACTCACAGCTGCAAATAAAATCAGTCTGAACATATAAAGTGCTAAAAACTCTGAAAAATCAGGTCATAAGTGCTTGACTTTGCAACCTTAGTGTTCATTTAACACTTTTTTTTTTTTTTTGGTGTAACTCAAAATATATACTGTGTGCAACACATGTACCAAGAGGGCTGTACCTTCTCAGTTCTTCACCCTTAAGTTGAAACTCTTTAAGTCACTTACCTATTGAAACAATATTATGGTATTTATACATTGAATATCTGTCTTACTTATGACTGAGAGAACCCAAATCATGTGTGTCAGAAGATTCATGCATTAAGAAGTGAGAATTGAGAGGCTTGCAAAATGCTGCTTAAACTCTACCACACTATTGTACAGTGTGCAATGACTTAGAATAGCACAGTAGAATATATGTGAATAGAGTTAAATACAATGCACTATATACAATTCAAAGTCTGTGTAGAACAATTAAAATACATTCAGCTTGTAAGCATTTCCTAACAAAGCATCTTGTGAATGGTGTTTCCTTTCCATAGAGAGAAGCTCTCATGTTGTAGAGTTTGGATTTATATGCAAACTTGACCAAAGCTGGGGATGTTTGGATTTGGGTTTCTAGTTTTAGCACATCCCTCCTTTTCCAAGGCTGCTGTTCCGGAAGAGTGCAGGAGACCTGTTTTGCACAAATGCTTCCTCCTCCTTTCTCTTCCTGCTTTTTTCCATCTGAGATTTTATCTTCAGGATAGACAAGGGTTCTCTATTCTACCCCTCTCCTATGAAAATGGCACAGCAAGATCTTTTAGACTCAGTAACTAAGCTTTCAGCTGTGATGTCACAATACAGCCTTCACCTTTACATCGCCACATGAAACATGCATATTTCCTCTTTGTAAGTGAATGGTGCCATGTTGTTAAGCAAATTGGCAGCAGGATTTTGCTTTTGAATCATATATAAAACATGCTCCCCTTTCTTGTCATTTTGTTTATCATTAGCAGCCATTATAATTTCTCCCCAGTGGCAATTACATTGATATCACCATATCTAAATCAGAAACGACACTGCAGCAATTATATTATGTTGACTGGACATTACCTAATTTTTAAGTGACACTATTTTCCCATCAATGTGATTATATCCCTTTCTAATAAATAATATAACAGAAGATCTACATAATGGAAAAATATACATATTAATGCATTCCATGACAAACACGTTAACGTGCAACTTTACATATTAATCTCAGTAAATAGAAATCATGTTTACATTTTCCTCTTCACACAGTATCATGTTGACAGTTTGCTGCCACTCTGGTTTTATTCCTTCCCTTCCTTGGTATATGTTCCATTGCCTCTGGTCACCCTTTTGGTTGCAGAAGAGGAAGGCAGGTCATATCCATCTGGTAAGAAGAGAACAAACAATGCTGCTGGATAACATAATATTATCTTTCCCTTCATTACATTCAGGTCTGCGTGAAGGGACTTGAGCATGTGCAATAAACATATGTGTGTGATAATGAGATTGGTGGTGGAAAGTCATCTTGAAAAGACAAGGAGCAATTAAGCTTGCTTACTTACACAAGTTAGAATGACAAGATGCCATTGCTGGCCCCACTCATCCATATAATAGGTTCTTCTTCTCTGCTTAGCTATATTGGGAGAAGCATCTCCTGTCAACCTTCTGCCATGACTCCACCATAAAACAATCTGCCTTCCTCCCTTTTATATACAGTTCATTCTCACAGTCACATCAGTGTCCTGATTGCAATTGACTGCCTGGTAGCAAACACCTGAATTAAAATACTTTTAGAATTCAGTGCAAAGTCCTCATTTAGATGAATGTTTATTTGTATCAGTGTACTCTTGTCCAATTTTAATTGAATGTTTAAAGATGTTGGGGGGTATGTGTGCTGGTTTCCCATAAGCGTTTATTAATGCAATGTGTTGAGTCAACAAATAATGCACCCTCTCTTTGCCATGTCTCAGATTTAGATAGGATACCTTGGATGCTATTGACAGGATGAGAGAATGGTAAAACAATGAGAACATATGATAGTTAGTGCTAGATAACATTGCAGGAGCCATTCGTATTCATCTTGACTGGGATGATAAAGCCATCAATTAGAGAAATAGCCCTCTGAGTACATATCATTGAAAAGATGAATAAACAGTATATCTAGAGTTCACTGAGTGTCTGGATGTAGATTTGAGTAATCTGTAATCCCGGAAGCCAGAGAATGGCACCTGCAGTTATACTAATCCTAGGTTGTGTAATTCACAAGTGCTTCATCCATTAAAAAAAAAATTTTTTTAAGCAACTTGATCCTTTCAGAGAATGACAATAGATGTAACTTGTACTAGCCATTCAGGCAATGCTTTCTCATTTAATTTGAGGATACTGTGCTTCTCCACAAAAGCATATTTTGTGGACACTTCCCTGCCCTAGAAGAATGTGAAGAAAGAGGTTCTTTCTAGCTGTTGGCAGGTCTCTGTAATGTAATGGGTCCCTAAATCTGCCTATACTGATGCAATTATAGCCCAAATCTACAGCAAGGAGCAGACTTGGCGACCACTTACATGGCACTGTTTCTCATTTTCAATCTAAGTTTCTCTCATTGTCTCTGGAACCTTTGATTTACCCCCCCCCCTTTTTTTTTTTTTGGTTACTTATCCATTAGTGCTATATTCTAGAAGCAGGACAGAACTACAGCTAAAGAACTGCCTTTATAATGAAGCAATGAATTCCCAGCACTTCTAGTTTTCCCCTTATCTTGTTTGGTTATTTCCCCTACATTATGAAAGTAAGTATTCCACAGTAAGGGCCAAAATTTGTCCTTAGAGTTATGTGTAGGCAGAATTTCAGCAGCAGCTGTATGAAAAGGATGGCTGTAATAAAGAATAAATAAAGAACGCTGGGAAAGTCTGATTAACATAGTGTTAAACTGTTTCATATTGCCTCTGACGACATGGGAATAGGGCATCCATTTCTGAAGCCTGTTTCCTGTATGTATGTACTGTATTAGGTCATTCAATCTCACCACGAGAAGTTTTCCCTTCTTAGGGCCTTTTACTAGTATGGTACCTCCTGATCATAGTTCGTGAATATGGAATCTACATCAGTGGTTCTCAAAGCCGGTCCGCCGCTTGTTCAGGGAAAGCCCCTGGCGGGCCGGGCCGGTTTGTTTACCTGCCACATCCGCAGGTTCGGCCAATTGCGGCTCCCACTGGCCAATGGGGGCTGCGGGAAGCTGCGGCCAGCACATCCCTCGGCCCGCGTCGCTTCCTGCAGCCCCCGTTGGCCTGGAGCGGCGAACCGCAGTCAGTGGGAGCCATGATCGGCCGAACCTGCAGAAGCAGCAGGTAAACAAACCGGCCCGGCCTGCCAGGGGCTTTCCCTGAACAAGCGGCGGACCGGATTGAGAACCACTGATCTACATTACATGAAATTGGTTCTGCCTTTTCTTAGTGGAATCTAAATGTCCTCCTTTCTATTTAACTCCTCAATTTTGCTTTTGTTTCCCCCATTGCAGATGATCATTAATTTTTAAAATATATATTCTAACAGGCATGTCACAAAAAAGACAGTTATATTGAAAATGGGTTGCCAAAGCCTAGGAAGATCTGTCAAAATACTTCTCATTTCTTAAAATACTTAGAAAGAGTTCATGAAGTTTGGTGGGCTTCCTACTATTGACAGTATATAACCTAGTGAGGGAAAGCTGGCTGTTTAGTGGAATGGTAGATGAAAGAAAATCTGTGGCCTTCTTTCGCCTAGATCTAAAAGGATAAAACAAGTGACAGTAGAACAAGGTTCTTGGACACACTTTGCTCTGGAAAAGAATATTTTATTATCATTCAGACTGTAAATAGTGGGATAAAACAAAATGTTTGTCGTCTGCTGAATGAGACATTGTTAAGGCACCCTTCCCTCTAATCCTCTTTCCTGGCCTGATGCAAAGGTCAGAATCCAGTGCATGAGAGGGTATATAGAGTACTGCTGGGAAAGCATAAATTAGAAAACTGAATTAATTACATTGCTTATTGCCTCTATAGGTCCATATGGTTTGACTGGTTATTTTAGGACACCTTATAATTTGGAGAAATCCTGTGCACAGTCACCATAAATGCATTGCTATCCAAAGCACTGTTAATAATCTAAAGTTGGCCGTTAACATTGCAGGAGCCCGTGTCTATAATTTCAGTGAATGACCTGAATGACTCCGCAATGAAAGACTGAAATGTCACTCTCTTCCTTTACTTTGTGTGCCTTGAGCAAAGACTGCTCCAGATTGTGTACATTCACTGAGGTCCAAACGCTGAAAGGGCAGTGAATAAACTTAGGCTCATGCTCTGCTAAATCTTCCCAGCTCTGTCAGAATAATAGCGGGGGGTGGGGGGGGGGGACAGAGGGAGAAGGGGGGAATGAGGAAACAGACATTCTTTTCCTGAGCTCTTTGAATAGTGCTTGAGCCTCCTCTCAACATGCAGTGTGCAAGGGTAGGCCCGACTGCAGGCAGTCTCTTTTGGGAATTGGCTCACCCATGCTCTCTTGTTGCCAGCTGCAAGTAAATCAAACAAAACTCCTATGGCCAAAGCGAATGCCAAAGCAAATGGTTTCCCATAGCCAGAGTTCAAACTATCTTTGTAAGTATTTATGTTGCACCCATCACTGTGGTGTCTATGTGATAACAGAGTTATGTGAAGTAAAAGTCAGGCAGAGTGACTTACACATTTAATCCTTCCCTCTGATCATGCTGCGTGAGTACATAAAGAAAGAATTATATTTTTTCTGTTGAAGTTTCATAGGCCATCCTATTGATATTACTGAAGTGACACAAATGCAGAGAACTTGCTCTTAAGTTTCTGATTTTTATCATGAGTATTTTACTCCTTTGCTGTGTTGGAGCCCAGTTAGTAAAATCTGGGCTCCAACACAAAAAATGAGTAAAATACTCACAGTAAAATTAATAAACTTCAGTGTTTGGTTCTCATTTAGAAACTTGTGACACTTTTACATATCTTCACTGGAAGACAGGACCATTTCAGAGTGATGATCAGTTTTTGCATCAAAACACACGATGTTGTATGTTTAAAGGAGAAACTGTCATTTCTCTCTCACACCCACACAGACACACATTTAGGGGAGCCAGATGAGAGGGAACAACACTGAAAATGCCTTTATGCAAAATTTTGCAGAAATGCTAGATAATTTCACACATCTCTACCAATAAAACTTCTTGAAGCAAGTGGACCAGATTCTTAGAATGCACAGCACATACTTGCATGGTAATATTATTGAAGTCAATCAGACTATGTGCATAAATGCTACTCAGAGTAAGAGTTCAAGAATTACTCTGCTGTCATCCATTCCATTGTCTTTTTCTCCAATAGATGTGGTGATAGCAGGAAAATTTTCTTTCCCTGTGCTCCCTAGAACTAATATGACTGTGAATGAGGCCTATCCTAGTATTATTACAAATCTGGCTTGCAAGCAGGGCTTAAATTCAGCCGTAGCTGTCCGGAATGGAGCTCCGGTAAAAATTTTCAACCCCCCTGGAGTTTTTATAGCATGTTGGGGGACGGTGGACATGGGGGGAGGCTCTGGGAAATACTCTATAAGAATGTAAGCCCTGTTTGCAGGGGTGAGAACTGTTTTCTGTTCAGTTTGGATACTGTAGCTGTATGATTATACAATTGTGTGGAGAAATCAGAGGAAATCCAACAAAGAATTACTTTGCCCCTTCACCCTTTATGAAGGCAGGACCAGTGTTTTTGTTGAAAGCCCTTGCTAACATGTGCAAGTGGTATTAAAAGTGTGTAGTTGGGGTAGCCATGGTGCTTTCTGGTCTTCAGAGTATAGTGTTTATTACAACAAAAGAAGCAAAGCAAACTGATCTTACCCATCCCAAACCCCCAAATCCACATTCCCCTTAGTAGTTAGGTGTAGTCCCCTCATCCCCCAAACATCCTTCTCTTCTGTCTCCCAAACAGCTAATCCTTTATAGAGCTTCCTCCTGAGGAATCTGATTGGCCTGCAGTCTCCATCCCTGCCTCATTAGTGAAAGAGGAGGGGAAAGTCAGGCTGAGATTAATCCCTAGCCTGCCAGTGACCAGGAGGGCTCTGCATGCTGTCACAGGTTGCTTTAAGCCAACAATTCCATTTCCAAATGTAAATCCAGAGAACATATAAAAAGCATTCTGTAATGACTAGTTCCCTGGAGAAGAAGGGGGCTTGCTCCAAAACATGATTGCATGTGCCATTGCTGTTTGTTGTGAAATGTGTCAATGGAAAGAAGCTATATTTGTCTATGTAAGTTGAACATTTGTTTGTTATGCATGACTCCAAGGAGGAAGGAAGCCACAAGAAGAGTGTTAACAGTGAGAGTGCTCAGAACCACGTGTTTGTGAAATACTCCTGTTGAATTTAGGACAGAGTTTTCTGATGTTGTCTTAGATGTGTGATTAAAATGTTCCTCTTACCACCTGTAGAACTCATGTGAGGTGACGCATGGGCCTTGATATTCTCCAGTCAACTGAGCAGCACTGTCCCAAATGTCTTCTTTTTTTTTTACACCCCGACTGAATAGTCTACCGCTTTCTCTCCAGCATGCTTTATTTTGAGTCCCTTGCTCACTTTATAGAATTCAGGATTCTGGTTCATGCAGTATGAACCAATGCTTAGCTATTCTATGCAACAGCAATTTCAGCATCTTGAAAAAGAGGGTATTTGGCTCCTTCTTTGCACCATGACCCACATGTTGTGAGTGTGGAATCTGTCTGCCTCTCACCAAAAAAAAAAAAAAAAAAAAAAAAGGCAAGGCAAAAGAACAAGCCATCAACCTAACCCACAGCTTTAACAGATAAAATTGAAGAGACAGTACATGAAAACATGTAGGTTGAAGTTGTTTTTGATGTCCCCCCCCCCCCCCCCCCGTGAATAAGAGAACGTTGCATGTTTGAGTCAGAAGTAGTATCTGTTTTTTGTGGTAAAATGTGAAACTGGAGCTGCGTCGTATACATTGGCCATAAATCTTGTCAAAGTCTGTTGCACCACTTATATGCAAATCAAGTAATCTGTGATCCACTAGGTTTAGGCACATTGAAATACAGGGACAGCTGATCTCCACAGTTAACCCATATCTGCCTGTACTAGGAAATTGAAAACCTTGAGACACTCCTTCTGGCTGCCTCCCCTGGATGCTTCTTTTCTAGAACACCTGGTTTCTCTCTCCAATTTGAAAGAAAAAACATTAATTCTCCCTTCCCCCAACTTTAAAAAAAAAATCTGTCTTTTACTTTGAAGTGAGTTCTGACAACAGAGATGCTCAAGAATTCAAGTATTTTCTTCTTTTGCAGCATCTCTGGACAGGACCATCTTGCTATTCTCTTCTAACCTATTTGATGATACTTGCATGGTTTTGGCTGCTGTCATTTTAGTAGTGGCAGCACTGGTGACCGTGAGCATATGACAAGCCTTAGCTTTTGCAAACTCTCTTGAGGGCAAATTTCTCAATAGCTTGAGGTTCATAGATTCATAGATTCTAGGACTGGAAGGGACCTCGAGAGGTCATCGAGTCCAGTCCCCTGCCCGCATGGCAGGACCAAATACTGTCTAGACCATCCCTGATAGACATTTATCTAACCTACTCTTAAATATCTCCAGAGACGGAGATTCCACAACCTCCCTAGGCAATTTATTCCAGTGTTTAACCACCCTGACAAGAACTTTTTCCTAATGTCCAACCTAGACCTCCCTTGCTGCAGTTTAAACCCATTGCTTCTTGTTCTATCCTTAGAGGCTAAGGTGAACAAGTTTTCTCCCTCCTCCTTATGACACCCTTTTAAATACCTGAAAACTGCTATCATGTCCCCTCTCAGTCTTCTCTTTTCCAAACTAAACAAACCCAATTCTTTCAGCCTTCCTTCATAGGTCATGTTCTCAAGACCTTTAATCATTCTTGTTGCTCTTCTCTGGACCCTTTCCAATTTCTCCACATCTTTTTTGAAATGCGGTGCCCAGAACTGGACACAATACTCCAGCTGAGGCCTAACCAGAGCAGAGTAGAGCGGAAGAATGACTTCTCGTGTCTTGCTCACAACACACCTGTTAATACATCCCAGAATCATGTTTTCTTTTTTTGCAACAGCATCACACTGTTGACTCATATTTAGCTTGTGGTCCACTATAACCCCTAGATCCCTTTCTGCCATACTCCTTCCTAGACAGTCTCTTCCCATTCTGTAGGTGTGAAACTGATTTTTTCTTCCTAAGTGGAGCACTTTGCATTTGTCTTTGTTAAACTTCATCCTGTTTAACTCAGACCATTTCTCCAATTTGTCCAGATCAATTTGAATTATGACCCTGTCCTCCAAAGCAGTTGCAATCCCTCCCAGTTTGGTATCATCCGCAAACTTAATAAGCGTACTTTCTATGCCAATATCTAAGTCGTTGATGAAGATATTGAACAGAGCCGGTCCCAAAACAGACCCCTGCGGTACCCCACTTGTTATGCCTTTCCAGCAGGATTGGGAACCATTAATAACAACTCTCTGAGTACGGTTATCCAGCCAGTTATGCACCCACCTTATAGTAGCCCCATCTAAATTGTATTTGCCTAGTTTATCGATAAGAATATCATGCGAGACCGTATCAAATGCCTTACTAAAGTCTAGGTATACCACATCCACAGCTTCACCCTTATCCACAAGGCTCGTTATCCTATCAAAGAAAGCTATCAGATTGGTTTGACATGATTTGTTCTTTACAAATCCATGCTGGCTGTTCCCTATCACCTTACCCCCTTCCAAGTGTTTGCAGATGATTTCCTTAATTACTTGCTCCATTATCTTCCCTGGCACAGAAGTTAAACTAACTGGTCTGTAGTTTCCTGGGTTGTTTTTATTTCCCTTCTTATAGATGGGCACTATATTTGCCCTTTTCCAGTCTTCTGGAATCTCTCCTGTCTCCCATGATTTTCCAAAGATAATAGCTAGAGGCTCAGATACCTCCTCTATTAGCTCCTTGAGTATTCTAGGATGCATTTCATCAGGCCCTGGTGACTTGCAGGCATCTAACTTTTCTAAGTGATTTTTAACTTGTTCTTTTTTTATTTTATCTGCTAAACCTACCCCCTTCCCATTAGCATTCACTATGTTAGGCATTCCTTCAGACTTCTCGGTGAAGACAAAGAAGTCATTAAGCATCTCTGCCATTTCCAAGTTTCCTGTTACTGTTTCTCCCTCTTCACTAAGCAGTGGGCCTACCCTGTCTTTGGTCTTCCTCTTGCTTCTAATGTATTGATAAAAAGTCTTCTTGTTTCCCTTTATTCCCGTAGCTAGTTTGAGCTCATTTTGTGCCTTTGCCTTTCTAATCTTGCCCCTGCATTCTTGTGTTGTTTGCCTATATTCATCCTTTGTAATCTGTCCTAGTTTCCATTTTTTATATGACTCCTTTTTATTTTTTAGATCATGCAAGATCTCGTGGTTAAGCCAAGGTGGTCTTTTGCCACATTTTCTATCTTTCCTAACCAGCGGAATAGCTTGCTTTTGGGCCCTTAATAGTGTCCCTTTGAAAAACTGCCAACTCTCCTCAGTTGTTTTTCCCCTCAGTCTTGATTCCCATGGGACCTTACCTATCAGCTCTCTGAGCTTACCAAAATCTGCCTTCCTGAAATCCATTGTCTCTATTTTGCTGTTCTCCCTTCTACCCTTCCTTAGAATTGCAAACTCTATGATTTCATGATCACTTTCACCCAGGCTGCCTTCTACTTTCAAATTCTCAACGAGTTCCTCCCTATTTGTTAAAATCAAGTCTAGAACAGCTTCCCCCCTAGTAGCTTTTTCAACCTTCTGAAATAAAAAGTTGTCTTCAATGCAGTCCAAGAATTTGTTGGATAGTCTGTGCCCCGCTGTGTTATTTTCCCAACATATATCCGGATAGTTGAAGTCCCCCATCACCACCAAATCTTGGGCTTTGGATGATTTTGTTAGTTGCTTAAAAAAAGCCTCATCCACCTCTTCCACCTGGTTAGGTGGCCTGTAGTAGACTTCTAGCATGACATCTCCCTTGTTTTTTACCACTTTTAGCCTAACCCAGAGACTCTCAACACTTCCATCTCCTATGTCCATCTCTACCTCAGTCCAAGTGTGTACATTTTTAATATATAAGGCAACACCTCCTCCCTTTTTCCCCTGTCTATCCTTCTTGAGCAAGCTGTACCCATCCATACCAACATTCCAATCATGTGTATTATCCCACCAAGTTTCAGTGATGCCAACAATGTCATAGTTGTATTTATTTATTTGCACTTCCAGTTCTTCCTGCTTATTACCCATACTTCTCGCTCCAAACTCCTTCACCCGTACTCCCAGAGCCCTGTAGTCACTCTTGATCCACTCAGTGTCACACCTCGCAGTATCATTTGTGCCCACATGGATGAGTAGCATGGGGTAGTAGTCAGAGGGCTGGATAATCCTCGACAATGCCTCCGTAACGTCTCGGATACGGGCTCCCGGCAGGCAGCATACCTCCCGAGATGAAATGTCAGGGCGACAGATGGGCGCCTCCGTCCCCCTCAGCAGAGAGTCTCCGACCACCACTACCCTACGTTTCCTATTCGCAGTGGTGGCAGCAGACCTCCCAGCCTTAGGGGTACGAGGCTTCTCCTCCTTTACTATAGGGGGTGATTCCTTCTTTCCTGTATCAAGAAGAGCATAACGGTTACCTATTACCACGGTGGGAGGGTTCGGAGCAGGGGTGGAGCACTGCCTGCTGCCAGAAGTAACCAGCTGCCAGTGTCCACCCTGAGCCATCTCCTTCTCCACCAGTGGTGTATCAGCAGTCCTGTGTACTGGGACAGCTACCTCAGCTGTCTCCACATGGACACTGTCCAGGAATTGCTCGTGGATTCGGATGCTCCTCAACCTAGCCACCTCCTCCTGTAGCTCTCCCACCTGCTGCCTGAGAGATTCCACCAGCAGGCACCTTTCACATTGGATGGTCCCCCCAGCCTGGATATCAGTAAGTGGAAATTGCAAGTTACAGTCTCTGCAAAACCACACCAGGATCTGGGTAGAAGCATCAATGCTCAGGCACTCTGTCTGGCTACAGGCGCAGGTGGAGGAGACAGAAGCAGTGCTGGCACAGGTGTTGCGGGTCTTCCTAACCATCGTAAGCCTCCCTCTGACAAACTCCCGTCTGCAGCCCCCTGTCCGCTGAAAGGGTTGTTTAAGCAAGAAGTTGTAGGTTTTAAGGGGAATACAGGGAAAACAGATAGAACCGGCAAGGGACCCTCGCCCCTTCCCACTCCCCTTCCAAACTCCCTTGCGAAACTCCCTGTTATCAGCCCCTGTTCGCAAAAGGTTAGGCAGGTCTGGGTCAGAGCTGGTTTCTCTCTGCCCCCCCCCCCAATTTGCCTCTGACCCCATTTTCACACCAGCGATTCCTATGGAGTTACTGATTTACACTAGCACTGTATAACAGCACATTGTTTCCGCTCGTCACGATAAAAAGCCCACATGGACTAAACTCCACTTCCAGTTTATAAAGAATAAGAGGAAAAATAACATACTGTAATTTACCTACTTTCTTCTGGCTGCTTGTGGCATGCTTAGTACAAGCAGGAAGAGTGCACTATACTAACGGTATGCAGAGGTTACTGTTAAAATTATACAATCCCAAAGGGAACATTCATTACAGCTTCAATGAGGGATTACACATAGGTGTCAAGGGGCAAATAAGCCAAACATGTTTCCGGCATTACCCTTGTTTAACATTACAGGCTTTCCGAACTCTGGATGCAAACAGATTGGCTGCCAGAAATAGTCATTCCAATAATCCCTTGTAAATAGAGAAATACGGTCATACATTTTTGATTGTTTATTTTCCGGGTGACAATAAGACATGACAGACAATGCATTTCTGTGGAATTCTCTGGTCTTGAGTGGTTGGAATCACTTGGCTTTCAGCCTTATGCCTTAGAGCCCACCTGAGGCATACTGTAATCAGCCAGAACTGCACTGTATGGCAAGTCTTACTGCTTACAGAAACTACACAAATTTCCTTTCCTTCCATTTCCTTTGTGAATTAGCCCCTTAGGGTATATTTTTTCAGACAGCGTGTAAGAGGTCTGTGCACAAATCCCATAACACATAATGAGATTTATGTGCCTGTGTATATTCTTTGACTCATTCTGAAAATAAACCCTCTGATGTCAGAAGTGACCTGGCCTGGCGCATTCTTGTTATGACCTCACTACAGTCATATTTGTGTAGGATAAATATTTCCTGCTCATTTCCTAGAGCTCGTCCATGTGGCAGTATGGTCTCATGACCATTCTTCTCTTTGGGGCTGAACCTGTTGGGGGCTGTGTGCCGTCCAGAGGTGGAACGCCCTCACCTCTACCTCCCATAGGAGATGTGGATGCTCCACACTACTCATGATCAGAAGCAACATGATGCAAAATGCCTGGTGACAGGAAACTAGAATTTGAAGTGTGCTTGGAATGACCACATGATAAAACAGTAATTTTAAGGAAAGCTGCACTTTTCCTTACAAGCAAAAATTTTTTGGCCATGGAACAAATGCCCAGGGACTCATTTTGTCCCCTATCCAAGCCCATATACACCACTGCAGCAGTGGCTAGTCATTGGAACTGTGCCCCAAAGGGCCTGAGGCGAATGCCTTCATGCAGACACCACATAGGGCCATTAAGTGGCCCTACAGCAGCCCTTTTGCAAGCCTCAGTAGGGGGCAGAGCCATAACACAAAGTGCTACAAAGGGTATGTCTACACTACGGGATTAATCCGAATTTATATAATTCGAATTTAGGAAACCGATTTTATAAATTCGAATGTATTCGGCCACAGTAGGCACCATTAATTCGGTGGTGTGCGTCCAAGCTACCGTAGTAGCATCGATTTCCAGAGCGTTGCATTGTGGGTAGCCAATAACATTGAATTGCCAATAACATCGAATTGCGGCCACACTAACCTTAATTCGGATTAACAATACCGATTTTGACGCTATTCCTCTCGTCGAGGAGGAGTACAGAAATCGAATTAAAGGGCTCTTTAATTCGAATTAAATGGCTTCGTTGTGTGGACGGGTCAAGCGTTAATTCGAATTAAAGCAGCTAAATCCGAATTAAAGTCGTAGTGTAGACCAGGCCAAAGATTCTTGGTTGCTCCAAATTGTGGAGCAACCTTTGGGAGGCTGCCATAAATCAGTGCTGCCCCTGGCTGGAGCCAGAGCAGAGTACAAAGGTAGCTTAAAGCCACTGTTGTCCTGCCTCCATCAGGGCTGCACAGTGCCTCCTGGAGCTACAATGTCAACCTAAGTATTTAGTTCAATAAAGCCAACTTTTTAATAGAATTGCATTGCTGAAAATAAAATTTGCATTTTTGTAACTAGCTCCAGATTGCATTTATGCCCATAATAAAGAATGATATTTTTTAATCAAAGGAAAGAATGATAGTAATTGGGGGGGAAAAAACAAAAATTAGAAAAACAGCAACCAGAGCACATCTATGAAACAAACTATTGTGTACCTATTCAGTATTTATGAAATCCTTATTCTAATCCAGAGGGAAGCAGCCAGCTATACCTGGCAGCTCTGTTTTTTTCCTTAGGCCTGGCTACACCAAGTTTTTGTGTTTGTGTCAGTAACACACAACTGACCGTTAGTGGTTCCTGTCCTAACTGTGTAATAAAGCTCAGCTTGTATGTATACATGCATCAGGGTGTATGTGTGAGAGAGCAAATAACAAGGTAGTTGAAAAAATTAGCGACTCCTTCTCATCAGTTATGATGCAAACTATTCATCCACATCCAGTGAACGTGAAGGGGTTAAAACACTACACAGGTACAGATCCTGTGGCAATTACAAATGTTACTGAAATAAAAGCCAGAAACAGGAAGCCAAAAAACAGGTCCCTAAGGCAGGCATCTGTCTTAAATGATATCATTTGTCAAGTTTCCAGCATCGTGTGGTTGTGAACACAAAAAGAAGTTCTGTGTTACACTAAGGACATTACATACTCATTAACTGGAATGTTCCTGAAGTACATAACACAGGATTTTCATTTAATAAAAAGCAGCTACTTGCCACTGCGCTGTATATAAAATAAATTCTAGATACACTAATCGCCATTCAAAGATGTTCTACCCAGTTTTGGACAGCGTGTTTTTTTTCTCCCTCCCATCTTTAGACCACATTGTAAGAATTTTTAACGGAATGTGTTATTGCCACAGGTTAAAAACCTTTTTAGAATCTTTGTATATCCTCTGAGATGTGGATTTTTGTGATGATGAAAATTGAAAGCACTAATGCTGTTATAAGAAAAATGACCTATAGGGACATTTATTTATTATTTTTTGCACATAGGGTAAAAAAAGTAGTAAGGGAGAAAAATATAAGAACAAAATTACTCTTCAGCTGTTTTCCCCCCAAAAAGAATAAACATAATTGTAATTAATTAGTATAATCCCTCTATTTATCCACACACTAGTAGTGCATTAGAGTTAATATACAAGCTCCCCGCTCACTCACTGCCCTGCCAATGACCTTAAGCCTGATGTGGAAGGAAGACCACTCTCCTTAGACTTGAGAAGTAATTTATCCACCATGATTGTTCAGTACGGGCCCCCTCTCTAAAACCGAGACTGACAACTGTGTTGAATTATGGATGGTACATTTGTAGTGTGTACAATGGTCTGCAAAGAAAGGTGCTGAGACCATCAAACTCATTGCATTTAACATTGCAGGCTGGGTTTGTACAATGATCTGGGAAAAGATAGAGCCCTTGCTGAGTTATGACCCTCCATTTTAAAAATATATTTCTGAGATTGTGTCTGAATGAGAAAATAGTCTTGTTGATCATAAATAAAAAAACAGTTGCATAGTTTTTCCATTTGTAAAAACACATTACATGAGAATATTTTTTAGTTAGATTTTATTTTACCTGGGATTTCCCCCCCTCTCCCACATTTCAGGCTTTAGCATATCCCCTCAAAACATAATCAATTTCTATTCTTTAGCTTAAGGGATCCATCAGTTAAAACGTTAGTCTTTCATCTTTATTACCCTCCCATTAAAATGAAAGAAACCGGGACTCACTTCAGTTTAGAAGAAGCAATTTAGTTGGTAATGTCCTTACTACGCACGTCTTTACAAAGAGAGAAAGTGCATTATTGCTTATATTTCACACATCTATCTGCATAAGAAGCAACTAAACCTTTCAGACACATACTATGTTAAATTTAATAATATTCTTTGATTAGATTATTTTATTACAACATTTTTCCATTACTAGTCATTTCCCATACACATTTACATTCATAAAATCTGCAGGTTTTTGTGTGTGTGTTAACTCAAGGCAAAGATTTTCTATTTTGCCACAGCTGTTAGATCTGAAAGGGACAGATTAATAACTAACCACCACATTGGACTGGGTTTTCTTGTACATTGCAGCAGTAACCCTTTGCTATAATGAGGACACAAAGAGCCTCACATCAGGCTGCTCCTCTTCTTCATAACTCAAAAGCATCACAGTGGCAATAGCCTCTAGTGCTATTTGTCTTTAGTGCAGTTGTGACACTTCGGCATGATCCATAATTTGGCAGCTATTTACCGTGACATTTCCCTTCAGTGCAGCCATAACATTCAGTGAAGCCATTATTTGGTTCCATTTACCATATAAATTGTATTGTTGTGCATGCATGCTAGAAGCTACATTAGGTACCTGAAAATGAGTAAATCTTGTAAAATAGATACTAACGGCCATTCAGCAGTGGAATTTCTTTACTCCTCAGACTGAATGAGAAAAAAAATAACATTTTCAAATACTGTTTCAAACTTTTCCTTGAGCAACTGTAATTATTTGTATGTATATGACATGGCAGCTATACTTGGCCACTTATTTAAAAAAAAACCCACCATAAACCATCAAAAACTATAACCTGCTAGCAATCTAACTTAATTCAAAAAGGCATTAGGAGATTCCAGCATGGCAATTAAGTACGGAGCACCTCTGTAAAATGTGCTGAGGGGTACAGACCTGTATATACAATAGAGAGAGAGAGAGAGAGAGAGAGAGAGAGAGAGAGAGAGAGTGTGTGTGTGTGTGTGTGTGAGAGAGAGAGAGAGAGAGAGAGAGAGAGAGAGAGAAGCAGCATATAGCCAGCCCTTCATTACATTTCTTTGTTGTTTTCCATGGAAGTGTGCGTGTGTAGGAAGGGAGAACTCTGTCATTAGCCTCAACAAGCAATCTTAGGTTCTGTCGTAGCAAATTCATTTAGAAAGGTAAAATTAGGATGTAGCACCAGCAACTACAGCTTGATCAGTTGCTATTATTAATATTATTATTTAAATCCCCACTCTCTACACATAGTATACTTAGTACTTCCCAGGCACATGTATTATTATTTTTAATCATTTAAGTCCCCACTGTGCACACAGCTTTTAATACACCTTTTTTTGCAAGCATATTAAGTGTATTGTTATTAATCCCTTGCTGTGAATCTACACTATTTCTTTTCCTTGTACATTCAATGTCCTATCATTATTTAAACCCTCACTGTGTGCATGCCATATATATTCTCTTGTCCATCTAATACTGTAGCATTATGTAGATACACCACAGCTTGCTTATCCAAAATGAGCCTTATGCATACTGTAGCCAGTTCACAATACATACTTTTGAATAAAAAAAGAAAAAAGTTGTCTATGTTCTCACATTCCTGAGAATTATCAGCGGTATCAATAGGGAAAAGATAACCTGTATGCCTCAAATACCTGCATTTTTTCCAGATAAAGCTGCTCTCTTCAGTAATCTAAAACAACCAGTAATAACTTATCTTTAAAAAATGGGGGGGGGGGGGAAAGATCCCTGACTATCTTGGATTCATTCATGGAAGAACAATCATACATATCTTAAGACATCTCTTTAACATACTGGAGAAGTTTGATAAAAATGACAAACCTATTGCTACAGCCAACATAGACAACAAAAGTCTTTAGAATCAGTAAACAGGGAATTCAAGTTCTACATATAAAGAAGTTGAACTTTGGTAATAATGTTATAAGTGTATTGAAGTGCTGAAGAGTAGCTCAAAAGGTACAATTAGAACAAACACAAATAATGTCACGTTTGAATATAAATACACCTCTACCCCGATATAATGCGACCTGATATAACACAAATTCGGATATAACGCGGTAAAGCAGCACTCCGGAAGGGGGCGGGGCTGTGCACTCCGGTGGATCAAAGCAAGTTCGATATAACGCTGTTTCACCTATAACACGGTAAGATTTTTTGGCTCCCGAGGACAGTGTTATATCGGGGTAGAGGTGTATAAGAATGTGCCAAAGGAGCCTCTATTCCCTCATCTTATTTGTATTAGTGATGGAGCTTGTGGCACTTACTAAATTACTAAAGATTATTTAGAAAAGTAACAGTTTATGAAATACTCGATGTCATATATGCACATGGATACTACTATACATAACAAATCTTAGGCCAAAATGTTCAGACTGGGATGACTAAAAATAGGCACATAAATCTATTGAACTTCAGATGATCAACACCTCTGAAAATCAGGGCACCTATTTAGGTACTACATATGGATTTTGGTGCACAACTTTAGTTACCCGATTTCAAAATATTGTTCTTCATGACAGACTGTTAACAACTATGGTTCCTTGTCTGGACTTTATCAGTTAGTACAGATCTGAATTGTTTTCTCAGACACTTCTATTGCCCATGGATATGAATTTTTTTTTTTTTAAACACTAGAGAGGACCAGATATATTGGAGTAAAAGTGTAACTACTGTAGTAAAAATAAATGTACAGTAGGTACAGTATAAAAGATTAACTGTTTTGGAAAATGTTACCACGTCTAGGTTGTATTCCCATTTTATGTATAGGTAATAGCACCTCTTCAGCCAGGAATAACTTTCAAAACAGAACAAACATTTTAACTGAACCCACCGTGTAAACCAGGGATTCTCAAACTTCATTGCACTGCGACCCCCTTCTAACAACAAAAGTTACTACATGTCCCCAAGAGGGGGGACTGAAGCGAGCCCTGCTGCTCGAGGGGGGTAGGGGGGGCAAAACCCAAGCCTCACCACCCTGGGCAGGGGGGCCCTAAGCCAAACCCCAAGGGCTTCATCCCTGGGCAGGGGGCCTGTAACCTGAGCCCCACTGCCCAGGGCTGAGGCCGGATAGTGAGGCTCAGGCTTTGGCCCAGGGCAGTGGGGCTTGGGTTTCGGCTTTGGCCCCGGGTCCCAGCCAATCTAACGCCAGCTCTGGCTACCCCATTAAAATGAGGTTGTGACCAACAAACTCTCACAGTTTGAGAACCGCTGGTGTAAACTATTCCCTACTTATGTTTTTATTTATACATGATGTGTATTGGGCACAGAGAATTTATACAAATGACCTTGCTCTTTGCCATAAGGCCTTCACAGTAGCAATACTAAATAATAACTACTAACTTTGCTATGAGAAGCTGTATCAAACATCACTGTTTTAAGTACATTATAATATACTGCACCTCTATGGAAGAGCTAATCTACAAGAAGTCTATCAATATGAAAAAATACCACACACACGGAGATAGCTTTCTGCACTTTATTAAATTATTTAGTACAAGTAAAGGACCACAATACATGTAAACACAATTTAGAACTAAAGCCCAATTAGCCCATCTTGTGGGTTAATGGGGAGAATAAAGGGTAAACAATAAAGATAATAAACACCACGGCAAAAGTATAAAATGACTGTTCCAAATGGTAACCAAAGGCTTGAATGAAAATGGCAGGGTTATGTGTAGTTGCAGACTCTCTTTTTTTTTTTTTTAAATTGTGTTCCCTCCCTCCCTCTTCTTCCCCCCACCCCTCATTTTTCTGCCATGTTAGAACTAATGGATACATTTTCCATATAGAACATGTCATGATATCTGATTATCATGCACAAAGTAGCCATAATATCATTACTGAGTTTGCAACCCAAAAAAGTAAAAAGATAAAAATTATCTTTGGTTTCCCAGAAATGTTAAGGGTTAACAAAGCATCAACAAAATGTTTTGTTTTGCTGTATATGAAAGATATTTTTAAAATCACAGGATCTAAATTGCTGAAATGACGCATATGAAATGTAATGTTTCCAAACAGGATTTAAAAATCTTATCAAAGAAACTGATGGATCAGCCTCTGCATCATCATTTATTCTAATTTCCCAGAATAATGTTCATATCTAGTATTAGCCTGAGCACCACTGCCTGTAAAAGTTACAGAATCAAACACAAGCACGTTAAGTCCTACAGGCACTGGCTAATTTTTTTTTTTAATCAAAACTTTTTATTAACAACTTAATACAGTTTTAATATACTATCCTTTACCAAGTTTTTTAAAAAAAATAAATGGATTCTAGTAATTCTGAGGCATAAAGTGCCTATTTTCTCTCTCTTGATTTATATCATTGTTCTGTTTTTACAGCTTACTGTTGACAGAGTTAGGTAATTCAACTACAATTTTTCCAATGTTTTTTCCCATGTACATATAATCTACAGCACGGAATACAGACTCCAAGCCAGTGAACTTGCCCTCTGGAGACATGTCTCCGAGGTCCACCTCACAAACCAGTTCTCCACTTTCATACATTGTGAGTAAGTGCTCCATAGCCATTTTATATTCAGAAAGGTAATGGTTCAGGAAGAAACCCTGGATGCTGGCAGATTTCTTCAGCAGTTTTGCTGGCAACATTTCTGCTTTAACAGGCTGAAGGCCAGTAGGATTTTGATAGCCAGAGATAAACCCAATAACTATCAGGCGCCCTTTGGTAGCCAAGGAGTTGACAGCCAAGTCAAACATCTTTCCACCAACAGATTCATACACTACATCCATACCTTCTGGGTAGTCCCTTTTAATAACAGCACCAACATTTTCAGTTTTGTAGTTGATGGGATGATCACAGCCAATGGATTTCAGAAAACCAGCCTTTTCATCACTGGAGCAAGTTCCAATTACATGGCACTTTGCCTTCTTTGAAAGCTGCACAGCAAACTGGCCTGTTCCTCCCGATGCTGCAGTCACTAAAACCTTCTTGCCTTCAGACAATTGTCCAAGCTCCTTCAGACTGATGTATGCTGTAGTGCCACTTAGCATTAGAGTAAGAAACTCAGGTTTCACAGAAGGTAGAAGAACTGCTTGTTTGGCAGGCACAACTGTATATTCAGCAAAAGAACCAGGTGTCATATAGGCCACAGCTTGGCCTACTGTGTATCTGGCACTAGCACTGAGGCCTAAGGCTACCACATCACCAATACCTTCAAAACCTACATCAAACGGGGGTTTAACTGAAGGGTCATACCGGCCAGCTGAGTAGTTTATGTCAGATGCATTAATGCCGATAAATCTAGAAGAAAACAAAAATTTGTTAACATGCTTTCTTTGTCAAGTACTTTGCCATGTGAAAACACATCCACTTACATTTTCTGGGTAAGATATAACAATGTATATTCAAATATACCAGTAATTAGAAAAAATATTCACCTCACACTATTAAAAAAAAAATCCGTATATATAGCATAGCAGTGATTTTAATCAGACTTTTGTACCTTATGTTTCTAATATTGTAGAAATTTTAGACACATTTTTAAAAATAAGACATTTTCCACATGGCCATTTTAACCAAAATAAGCAAACCAAAAATAATTGTGTATGAGACTGGAAAATTAAAATTAATTGACCACTCTACAAAAGATATAAAAACAACTCTGTGGAATAAAATATGTGTAAAGTACTAAATACGTTGATTCTGGCAACAAATTTACATTTCTGATTATAATAATACTGTTAATGACTAACGATAATATTAAGTATAAATGTCATCTGCAAGGTCATTGATCATAACATGTTACTGAAGGCAAGTTTTTTTTTTTTTTTTTTTTTTTAAATGATGGTGTGACTATAGGAAATTTGTCAATTTCAACATTATTAAAATATTTTGCTTTATACCAATTACTTGCAACACATCAAAACAGCATTGTACAGAAGGACTGAAATTGTAACAGAGTATTCAATGTTTAGAAGTCCTATTGACCTCTAACAGGTGAAAAAAAATGTCAATGTTTTAAAAAAAACACACACACATATACTAAACTTGATTAGCAGTAAAAGATAATCATGGTATCATGATCTACTTTAATTGTACAGGTGATATTTTACTAACAATATTTTTCCATGTCAATGTAGCTCATAACTAAAATACCTTGCTACAAAAGGAGAAAGTGGAGGGGGAGAGTCTGTTAACTAGAAAATGTCAAGAAGCTTGCACATGCAGCAGAAGAATCCGAGATTTTTACTACATGTGGAAGCGATAACCTAAAGATTATAGAATTTGGTGTCGTATGAAAAGCTGTAGAAATATGGAAACAGTGCAATTTTAACCGTCAGAGTTAGCAATATTTTCAAATTGTGTGTGAGAGATTTTAAAGTGTTTACACACACAGTACACAAATAAATGAGAAAATGAAAAAATGCTTTATTTTGATTTTTCAGTTCTTTATACTATGGAGAATCTCAGACTTTCACTAATATAAAGTGTGTATCGTGTGTGTATCGTATATATATTTATATTAATAGACTGTCTCACTCTGTGTGTGTGTGTATATATATATATATATATATATATATATATATATATATATATATATATATATATATACACACACACACACACACACAGAGTGAGACAGTCTATTAATATAAATATATATAATATACACACACAGGCGGAGAGAGAAGAATGACTTTTGTTGCTTTCCTTAATTCTGCATTTAATTCCCTGTTTAATTGTAACAAAGAATGTCTACATCCTATTTATAGATAAAAAAATCTACCATTCTTCTTTAATTTACATAATTCCCATGTCCCATTCTTAAAAAAAAAAAAAAAAAATACAACCACCAGCAGCTTCTACATCAAAATGTCTCCTCAGGACATTTGAGAAAAATGATCAGAAAGCCAAGGCGCAATTGGTGCTACAACTCTGCATTAGATTTAAAAACCCAACTTTTAGCAGTGGGGTTTAAAAGCAGAGAGATGGTTATCTCCCTCCTTTCCCTCCCTTATCCCTACAACGATAACTTTCAACCCATGGATTTACCACCTCTCCTCCGCTCCCAGCCAATTTACCCCTGAATTAGCCTCCTTGCCTGGTACAGACAGAACCTCCCTCCTGGTGCAGAGAGCCTATTCATGCGCCTTTGATTTTTGCACTGTATGAAACAGGCGTCCCCTGTATGCACCGTAGAGAGGGGAGGAATTTAAAATAAAAACTTTTCTCTCCTACCCTTTGCAGTCCCATCTTCTTTTCACTTAGCATCGTTGTTAAAATGGAAAGAGAGGGACAGAGCAAGGCAGGTAATTAACCGTCTAAAGCTGGAAACTTTGTGTGTGAAGGGGAGGGGGGAATGGAAGTACTGCAGTTAGCCAGATGTCTGGTAAACAAGTGTCCTTAACATGCTGCTTTTTACCAGGAGAAAATGCAAATTCTCTTCTTCTCCCGGCTCCACCAGCAGCTGAAACGTGTGTGCGTGAGAGAGGACGATGCAATGGCAGATCTCGGGGAAAGACACAGTGCAGAAGAAGTTGGTGCTTGCCTGGCACCTCCCCACCTTTTATGGTAACCGTAATAGGGGGAAAGTGCTAGTGTTGGCACCAATAGGAGTGTGATGTCTCAGCGGGGCTTCGGGGGTCGGCCAGGGACTAAGAGTTGGGGCATCTCTCTGAGGACATTCCATCCTAGCACTCCCTCCCTCTGGCTCCTATTCTCCACCCCGGCATCTCCACCTCCTTCTCCAGCACTTGGCCACTTGCAGCTATCCCTCCTATGCAAGGCTTTATGTGCAGATGCGGATGCCTTTCCATCTCAACTGGAACTGGGGTCTGCGTTTATTCGGTGGCTGTATTACTAAGGGATTTTGAGATACGCACAGGTCAGCCTGTGGAGAAAACATTTGAAAGACTGTCCTCTTGTTCGCGATCCCTGCATTTTCCATTTAAAACGGGGCTAGGAGTCTCAGCAAAATAATAATAGATGATTAGGAGGAAATAATAAAGAAATGCGAACTACTATATAATGTGTTCGAGGCTTGCTGGTAATATTTGTTCTGACCATCCCAGCTCCCCCCCCCCCCCCCCCCCCCGTCTTCCAAGCTACCTCTGCCATCTGAAATGTTTCTCTCGGGACTAGGGGAATCATTATTATTAATCAATATAGTCTCCAAGCTTGCTATAGTACTCCCCACCCCACTCCTTTTTCTCAACCCACCAATATTTGTATAACTCCCATTTGTGTTCGCATACAGTTTTATTTTTTAAATGTAGTCTCCCTAAATGTCCCATATGCAAAAAAAGATCAAACCACAATGTCGGGATTAAAACATATTGTCTAAATCCTTTTGAACCTTGCCTTTCAAGGTACTACAAGGGAGATGGTTTGCTGTGCTGTGCCCCGGACGTTTTCAGAACCTTTCATTTTAAGCGCAGAAATAAATTCAAGATTATCTTCCAAACTCGTGTGTGAGAGAGCGAGACGAGGTGGGTGTAGAGGGGGAGTAAAGAAGTGCACTCTGTGTTTGCAGTATGCCTTCAGAATTATTTTCAAGTGATCTGCCTGTTTTAATTCCCAAATTTAAAATGTCTTTGTTATTTGACTAAGGAGGGTCTGGTGAGGGCACCGTCTTTCGCTATTTTCAAAATCTGAAGCGCTGAGACACGGAACCAGACTGGGGCTGGCTTTTCCCAAAATTACTACACACTCCGAGTCACCCGCTTTATTTACACTGAAGCGTGCTGACCCCCTTAGTATTGTTTATTATAAAACCAGGACGAGCCCGAGGAGGGGTGAAAATGCTGCTTCTCGCACCAAAACAAAACGTAAGAGACAGGAATTCAGCACAAGAGCCTTCAACACAGAGACAAAACAAAGTAATCCAAACTAGGAGCGCAGAAGAAAAACAAATTCTCAACCCAAACACTCAGCAGAAATAATCCCCCACCCCTCCCACTGTGATCCGCCAAACCATGAATCAAAAACTTTCCCCCCTTCCATTTCAATAAACTTTTTCCCCCCTATTGACTTCCACCTCAGCAGAAAATCGTTAAAAATATTTTGGAAACGAAATAACCTGTCACTCCTTTACAAAAAGCTCGAAAACATCGCATAACTTAGGGGAAACCTGGGCTTTTGTCTTTGGGTCGTTCTTCTGCAATAAAACAGAGGCACCTTCCCCCTCTTGAAAATAGAACAAATGCACATAAGAAGCGTAAATGGTTATGTTAAGGATTCTATTCCCCTTCTCCCTCCCTCCTTCACCCGAAAGAGAAAGTTTATTGTTTTAAATCGATTTCTAGTTTAAAAGCATTGCTCTGAGAGTAAAGGCTATGATGGATTTTTCTGCTAAGAACTAAGGGAATCATCTTGGGTTATTTTTCCACCGAAGGAAAAAAAAAAGGGGGGGGGGAGTTCCACTTAATAGCAGAGCGTCTTATTTGAAAATCAATAAATACAAGGACCCCAAAGCAGTTTTCCACCTTAGTCACCTAAATCCAAAAGCAGATTTTACTGTGGTGAATGAGAATTGTTTTGCATAAAAAGCTCGAAGCAATTAATACTGTTCATGGGCGTGACTGGGACTAAAATGAACAAATTCGCAACTGCACCCTTCAAACTCAAGGCATGTATTGTTTTGTTTTTAAGATCCTGTAGGCTTCTACCTATTGTAAAATGTGTTTTTAAGAATAAATAAAGCCAGGGACACATTTTGTCCTTTCGGGATGGGAAGCAGCTTCCCCAGGATAGTACAAAAGGGGAAAGGGGGGCTTGTTTCCTGCTGCAGCTTTCAGGAGGCACAAACAGAGAATATATATAGGGATGTGATGTGAGATTCCCCAGCAAATAATAATAAAGAGAAAACTCCGCACAACCCCAAACAATACAAAATGTTTTAACTCCAAACCTCAATTTAATACTTTCCCCCCTTTTTATAAACTGATCTGTGTTAAAATACAGTAACTGCCTGGCTGAGTCTCTGGATCAGCGCCTGCTTTCACTCTGGGGCGAGCTGAGCCTCAACCCCACCACTCTGAGGTGTGCACGTCCCTCTGGCACCCAGGGAGCCCACCCAGGACCAAGGAAGGGGGGGGAGAGAAGGAAGGAAGCGTTACACTGAAAACAAAATAAATTACATGAATAAATTTTAAAATTTCATAGGAAAAGAGGGAGAGACAGTGTGTGTGGGGGGGGGGGGGAGGGGATTAGAGAACAACGACGTAACAACCTTATCATATCCAGCTAGGCAGGACTAAGACTTGCTACATTTTTCTGTAGCTGTTTGTAGTGTAAGGCAGCCGGGTCCCTTCCAAGAAAAGGAATTTAACTCCAGCCTGATGCGTGTTTCATGCCATTATTGTTTCAGGGCCATTCCTTCTTAGATGCAGCAAGTCAGTGCTTTACACATCTCTCGCTCTTTCTAACTCTCTCTCTCAAAAATCCTGTAGGTTGATAGCAGCAGCGGATTAAAGTTTTGTATGAATCTTTTTCAGTCTTAGAAGTCCATGCTTCTCTCTTCCGTGTGCAGGTATTGCACATTACATATATTATGAACCCCCCACCGCTCGCGCGCGCACACACACACACAGATTAGCTACAGATAAGGTACACAAACACTTCTATTAAACTTCTAGTTTTGATCTCACGTCTGTTAGTGTATTTCATTATGCACTGTCTTTAAACAACCAGTTCTACGTAGGGACAAGGTTTTTGTTAGACAAGTCTTTTAAAAACAAGTTTCCCCCTTTCCCCTCTTGACAGCAACAATTACATAATCTTCCATGGGGTTTCTAGAGTTCCAGCTTCTACCAAGGAAAGTTAGACCTTTAAAAGCCTTACTTTTGTCTTAAGGGACGATACCATCTAGGCGGGAACCAATAAAAATAAATAAGCCATTTGGGGAAAGGTACATTTTGTCCTTACAGTCTTCATTTTATTGGGAGCTGACCAAGAAGCTTGAACAGTACTAGCTAGCACACAATTTACTGCATATTATGTTAAGCAAAATGTCACATCTTTACTCCCTGTGTGACCCTGTTTCATTAAAAATAGCTAACAATTTAGAAATCCTACTTCCCACACGAGACTAACAGTGGTAATAAACTTTCTGAAAGGCTGGAGAGGCTTATGCGGTTTGTTAAAAGCTTATGGCACATCGAGAAGCTTCTCCTTTCCTGGTTTTAATGTTTGCACTTCAGGGGGAAGAAGAGAATGGAAGTGGTGGCCAGGCGGCTGAAGGGTGACAGGGGAAGGAGAGTAGCACTGACAGACTGAGGTCCTCTGCCTTCCTGTTGATTCATACTCACTAAAGGTTAGTGACGTGGAGGACTACAGGGGGGGGGGGGGAGGACTCCAGAGGGGAGGGGGGGGGAACCCCTCCAGACATACAGGGAAACGTACTCACGGTTGTACACATACATAACACATAAAACAATCATTGGTGTATGGTCTATCTACACTTACACACTCAGACCATGGCTATAAATAACACATAACAGAGGCAGACTGCTATATATTAATGTCACGCCGACATTTACATGGCTAAGACAGACACACACGCTGGTGATTGTATGTAAATGTAACACACACAAACCTGGGAGGGACTTAGAAATCATTTTCTGGTTTTTCAGTCCCTCCTGAACACTTACTTCACGTGCAGCTTTCTGTTTAAGATCATGCTGCCCTTTCCCACCCTTGAAAATGGCTACTAAAACAGTGATTTGTGAGGCTGTGTTCTTCCTCCGGGGTAGGAGAATAAATACTGCTTGATCAGCTGCATTTGTAAAAAAGGACAAACCAAAACAAAAACGAGCACCTCAAAAGATGCAGAAATCCCCCCCCCCCAATGCATGGGAGGAAATGATTGTGGCATCACACATTCAAAACAAACAACAAAATCAAATTATCAGGCGCCAGATGGCAGCTGGTACAACCTGATAGGATGACAGAGCAAGAGAAGGCCACAGGAGGTGAGAAGTCAGAAGGAGTCTGAGCAGGAAAAGGGCTCAGACCCCAGGGCTAGGAAGGAAGGTAGGTAGGTGAAGAGAGGAGTTGGGGTCTGGAGAGGGGAAGGGAACTCACCTGTTTCTGACAAGAAGATCTCCATCTCCCGGGAGTGGTACAGGCGCGTCCTGCCGCAGGGCAACAGCCTCTCGGAAGTTTGAGCTCAGCTTAGTCACCACCAGCTTCTTCATGGAGCTGGGGATAGACGAGCCCTGGAAATCCAGAAAGTGACGGGAGTAGGACATGTCCAATATGGGCCGGGGCCGAGCACCACCAAAGCAGGACCAGAAGGGACCTTCCAGAGGACACAGCTGCTGCCGCCGTCTCCTCCAGAACCGAGATCCCCAGCACCTCAGCAAAGCGCTGCTTTTTGTATTAAAACTCATTCCCAGCCTTAGACCTCTTTCCCACACTCATCACCCTCGGGGGGTGTCCAGCTAAGAAGATTCTTCGGACAGCTTGCAAAACCCACCACCACCAAACTCACAAGAGGAGACACTCTGACTCTCTGAACATAGCTATTTGTGTATGTAAATAACGTCTAATGTAGCAAGCTGCAGCCTGTCTGCGTCCTCCCAGCCCAGCCCCTCCACAACACGGAAACACCAGAGAAGCAGCAGCACCAGCAAGATGATCCCCTGGAGCTGATCTTCATTTACCGTCACTAACATGAAACAGGAACAAAGTTCACCCTCCTAACACAGTCCCGCCTGCAAAGCTGCTGCTACAGCAAAAATAGTGGGTGCATGTGTTTGTGTGTGATCTGCAACAACACAGAAACACATGCATGCATGCCTGCCTCTGTAATAATATAACCAAATCTGATCACCGCTGCCAGGGATTTCTTACTTTCAGTAAAATACAGATTTGCAAGATATTCCGTTCAAATGTTTGTTTTTTAGTTTGCATGCTGCATTTTAGCAAGGGATTTAAAATATATAAATATAAAACCGTGCCGCATTCCCACCCCTACGCCCCTAGTTTATAAAAGACGGATATGATCCCTTAAAAAAAGTTGAAAGAAAACACGAATAAATTATAAGATCAATAAGGTTAGAATAGTAAAGAGAAGTTGCAGCTAATCTTCTAATGTTGTTATTAGGAGCAGCTGGGGAGCTGCAGGCTGCTGATACAGGCACCGCCCCTTCCGTGCGAAACATTCACTTCCTTGCAAGGTGGTACAAATCAACCCAGAGCCGCTAGCAACCACTAGTGGATACAGCACTTAGATTTGGGGGAGAATAAAAGCACTACGATTTATGAAAGGATTTAAAGCATTTTAAGGATTTTTGTGTGTGTTCTGTCTATAAAGAAAAAAAAATACTGCTGATGTCCTTCTAGGCGGGAGACACACACACATGAAATGCACTTTACAGCCTCATGGATTTTATAGCTCTCTATAACCGGTGTACAGTTAAAAGAAACAGTGGATCCTTCCCCCACCCCCTTTTAGCTATGACATTAAAAATATTGCCATATATTTATTTTGGCCAAAAATATTTTTTCTACTCCTCTGTATCTTTAGGGGAGGATTTTTAAATCAACTTCTGCAATGCAGAATTACTTTTGGGAGAGTATTTATAGGAAATCAACTGGGAGGTCAAAGGACTCAAGTAAATGTTTTGATAGAACTGCCAGTCTGTACTTGGTGATGGTGGAAGTTAATTTAATAGAGCTGTTGCAATGGTGTAGGAAGAATTCATGTATAACTCACCTGGAATTAACTCCATCATTTCAATATACACAACTCATTTCTTAATTGCATGGTATTAATAATTAAAATCATAATAAAAATCACCTTTTTGCCTTAAAGAAAGAAAAGTTATAGCTTCGAGTGTTTTCCTTTGGGAATCAGTATGTAGTTTTAATCTTCTTGCCTTAAAAAAAGGGGAAAACACCTTCTGTTCTTGCAGTTAACAATATATGAATCCCTAGACATAAACTATGCAAAATCTATTAGCAGCATTTCATATGCTGCAGTTCTTGCTCTGCAGTCTGTTGGTGTTTTAAAGTAAGGGAGACTTGCAATCTCACACAAATCATCCTAAATTCAAGGAGGGGGAATAATGTTTGTGTGTGTGCCAAGACTAGGTAGCATCTCTTGCTTTTTAAGTTTGCCAGAACTAGACATCTGCTTACGTTAAATCAGCACATGCGTCTTGCAGAGTACTTTAGCAAGTGGATTATAATAACAAAACCCTCAATGTGTGCCTCACATGAGAAATCTTTTATGCTATGCTGTATTAAGACTTCTTTTTGGTCATATTGTTTAGCTCTGGAAAAAAAATGAAAACACAGCAATTAAAAAGATTGACAGGTATGGGTTTGTGTGAGACCTATTTGTAATTGTCAGGGTGACGTTGGCAAGAGGAGGAGGAGTAAAAAGCTGAAGCAGGAAAAGCAAGCTCGATGTGTCTGTCTATCAGTTGAGACTGTCTGAAAGCTCTGGGATCTGAATGTGTGTTACATTTCAGTGAAAAGAGAAGAGAGGGAGAGTGGATCTCTTTCTCTCCCAGGAGTTTAAAGGGGGGAAAACCAGTTCACGTTAATCTCTCCCACCCAGTGAATATATTTTCTTTTTCTCCCCCTTTGCACACACTCTCCGGGGTTTTTCTTGGTTTTGGCTTTTTTTGTTGTTTTTCTGTTGCAGATCAAGATCAACCAAAAAAATCCATGATAAAAATGTGTTTGAATTATATTTAGTATCAGAAGAAGCTGCGATCTGTGGAGGAAAAGAAAGGGGGGAGCAAGGCAGAAAAGTAGTCCTCTCCGGTGCTGACACTGTTTGATCTGTGACTGTTTGGAAGGTGGAGGAGTGACTGACATTTCCCATCCGGTGCATATGTATGTATGGGGACTTTACTCCTTTTTATTATTTGCTTTCTTGCTCTAAGACTAAGTGCTGAGAGGAGAAGGAGAGACTGGATCGACCTCGTTTTTTGCACAAAGAAAAAACTATTATCAGCGCAATAAAAAAAAACAAAACAAAAAAACAGAAACCCAACAACAACAACAACAC